>NC_069499.1:1408808060-1409075560 GCF_027579735.1 Bombina bombina | reverse complement strand
CAGGCATCATTTACAACCATGACTTTGACATTCATTCACAGACAATCATTATGCAAATCACTACTCTAGAGCATTGGAAACATGTTCTCTACAGTGATGAATCACGCTTTACTAACTGGCAGTCTGATTGAAGAATCTGGGTGTGGCAGATTTTAGAATAATACTACCTACTGAAATGTATAGTGCCTACTGTAAGGTTTGGGGGAACACAGATAATGGTCTGAGGCTGTTTTTTAGGGTTTGGGCTAGGCCTCTTACATCCTGTGAAAGATCATTTTAATGCTATAGAATACAAAGGCGTTTTAGACTATTGTGTGCTATTAAGTGACCAGCACAGAGCCCTGAATTTAACCCCATTGAACACCCTTGAAATGAACAGGGACACCAAACTTCTCAGTCCAACATCAGTGCCTAACCTCATAAAAAGTTATTTTTGCTGAATAGGCACAAGTTGCCACAGACACACTGTTATAGCCACAAGGGGAGATCAACTACATTTTAATGCCCATATTTATGGAACATATAGGTGTGATGGCCAGGTGTCAACATACTTTTGGCTATAAAGTGTATATCAACACACTAGGCACACAGGTAGCTAATGCGCTGAAAAAGGGTAGGGCAGAAATATTAAACAACAGCTCTAATGGAATTAATTCAATGAATGCACACTGGCACAAATTGCCATCAATGTAAATTTAATCTGAATGATCAAATTTAGTCAATATTAATAGATTATTTATTTGTGTCCTGTGACATTGTGAAAATGCTTGCTTGGTTTTAAAGAGTAAAATTGTGTGCCTACATCAATAAGGTTTTCATGGATTAACCAAGTGTAAGAGAAACGCAAAAGAAAGGGGAGATCATAGGAAAAATATCATTATAAATGTCCCTACCTTGGTAGAGTTGAGAGAATGTAGCTAATCTGCCATCTTGCACTTCACAAGCCTGCCAGGCTTCTGTGTAGTTAAATTTATAGCGTCCTTGGCTAGACTGATATGGGAAAACAACCCCTTCATAGGAGAAGACATAAAGGTAGGATTTATTTGGGTAATGCATTATGTTATATGCAATATTACACTTTTACAATACCCCCACAAATATTATCATCATATAAATGGCGTTTGGCATCATGCATGGCTTTCATTAATACTAGTATGGTTTGTATTACTTTTCACAAACCCTGCTGGTAAGTCTACCTTAAAGAAAGTCATTACATTTTATCAAAATATGGTCAGAGCCTAGCCATAATCTTAACAAGAAGCTACCATTGCTGACATAATATTTTATATATTAAAAATCTACTTTTAATGTAAGATAGAATAAAATGTCTATTTTTAAAGGTCAACACCTTATATATGCAATAAAATATTACATACTGTCACTTTTTCAAATTTACCAAGAAATTAGAAAGGGTACTGGAAACAGAACCCCCCCCCCATAAATGTTGAGTAGACAATAACATCAATAACATTATTAATTGTTTGATGTTTGGTTGGATAATAAACTAGATATCCTTTATAATAATAATAATAATAATAATAATAATAATAATAATAACAATAATATTGGAAGATCCTAAACCCTTTAACTTGGATATTCTCCAGAGAAGTTGGGGAACCATCACATATTATATGCCCTAACATTAGGGTCATACAGTAGTGCGAATGAGTTATAGCTTTACCCTCTAGTTCCAGTGATAAAGTCAAGCTTTGATCATGTAAGCCATTCACCAATTCACATCTGTATCGTCCTTCATCTTCTAGGGTTACGTTGATGATTACCAGAGAGGCATCAAGTCTGTGATTTCTTCTGAGACGTGCCCGGCCCTTCAGATTGGCATATTTCTTATGATGCTGCCCATTGGAAATGATTATGAGATTCTCCAGTGGATCTGCTGGATTGACCTTGCTCCATTTCACCTTGTAGCTTCTGGGGCGACTACGCATGATGCAGGGAAGGGTGACATTAGCTCCCCTATGTGTCTGGATCACGCTGTGTATGGGTTCAAGCAAATAGCGCATCCCATTCGATTCAGCTGAGAGAAAAATAATTGTTAAAGTATGATTAATTTTTAAATTTATTAGTAAGTGCTGTAAAGAATAAGGACTAGATTACAACGCTATTGGAAATGCGAGTTAAGAAAAGCAATATCGCAATGAGCTAACTTTAGTGCATATTACAAGTTGAAAGTAAATGCGTTCGCTTGAGTGATAAGAAAATTAGCGCACAACGGGTTTGTGTGAGTTGCGACCTAGGGGCCAATTTAACAATCTCCGTATCGTCCCCAATGCCTCTGTTTCTGTGCGAGCCTTCAGGCTCGCCAGAAACAGGAGTTAAGAAGCAGCGGTCTTAAGACCGCTGCTCCTTAACTCATCCACCTCCTCTGAGGTGGCGGACAGCAATCAGCCCGATCGGATAGGATCGGGTTGATTAACACAGTCCGCCAGACTTTGACAAAATCGGCCCCTTAGTGTAAAGTGTAAGAGTTAAAAAAAAAATGCACCAAACACAACATAAATATATATATTTATGTGCATATATGAGTATATGCATGTGTATTTATGCATGTATGCATATATGTGTATAAACACATACTGTATATATGTATATAAAACTACCAAAATATCTTAAAACTTTAAAAACTATTTATATATCTGTAAATATCTATACTTGTATATATTCATATAGATATATAGGTACAGATATATATATATATATATATATATATATATATATATACAGTATATATATATTAAAAATGAATCATAGATATATAGAGAAATATATATTTAAAAAGAAAAAGAACATTTTCTTCTATGTTAGTGAAGAACATTGGAATATAAAATATACATAACTTCCCTTGGGGTTTAGCACTGTAGGGGTAGCACGCATATGTAGATTGTCATTGGCTCACCAAATGTTTTGAGCTAGCTCCCAACTAGTTATATGCAAATAATAGTACTCTACATATTAAGGGACAGAAAGCGATATTTGTGCTCCACTTTGTAATACCAGCGCACGCAAATGTGCACTGGTATTACAAGTTAGGTGCAATGCGAACGCGGCCTCACGTTCGCATTGCACAGAAGCATTGCCCTCATGAGAACATGTTTCCTAAGGCTCCAATAGGAGCCTCGTTCTCATGCCGTGGGAACACCATGAGAACTAGCGCAGCAAAGGAGGTAAGTTGCACAGCTATGGGCAGCAATTATATATATATATATATATATATATATGTATATTAATATATATATATATATTTATTAGGGATGGGCGAATGTTTCTAATAATTCGAAATTTAAAACGAATTTTAATACATTCATTCGTTCGAATCAAATTTCGAATGTTTATATAACATTCTAACATTCTATTTTCAAATTTTCGTTTTCAAATTTTTCAATAAAATTCAAAAATATTTGTTTGAATAATAGAATGTTTAGCTATGTATTCATTCAATTTCGAAATGTAATATTCGAATTTGAATGTGACATTCAAATTGGAAATAGTATTTCTAGTCTACAACTGTATTTAATAAATGTAATATTTTAATTTGAATGCTACATTTGAATGTCACATTCGAATTTGAAATAGTATTTCTAGTCTAATACTGTGTTTTATAAATGTAATATTCAAATTTGAATGTGATATTCGATTCGAATGTGACATTCGAATTCGAAATAGTGTTTCTAGTCTACAATTGTGTTTTATAAATGTAATATTCGAATTCGAATGTGACATTCAAAAACTGTAAATAATATTTGAAAATCGAATTTTTAAGAATATTCGTTCTTATCAACATTCTATTATGTAAATCGAATTTCTATAATTTCTATAAACTTTAGCAACTATAACTGCCTTTTTCAGTTACTTTATTAAAAAATAAAAATTCTAAATTGACCTCTGGTGAATTTTCTGTGCGCTAATTGCTACCGTGAGCTTGCGGTAGCAATAACCAGCCACTTGTAATGGCTGTTTTTTTATAGTGTGCCCGCAAACGGGAAAATTTGTGCTCCACTTGTAATCTAGTCCTAAATGCTTTTACACATCACATTTTATTTTTTACACGTTTACATCCCTTTAAACTTGTATTTATATTTGACCTCTGCTATTTAATTTAAACTTCCATATACTCTATATTATATTATTCAATTTACCCCAATAATATTTAATTTAACCCTCCTCATAACTTTTTAATCTGCACCTCCATAGATACTAACCAATCCCACATGCACATACGTGCAAGATGCAAACACATTCTGCCAGCCCTATACACACAGTGTTACGGTATTACATGCATATGCAAGCACACAATTTAACACACATACATGCAAACCCACAAACACTAACAAATACACATGAAATCTCACACACACACACAAATAGCGTGACACAAATACATGCACACAGGCAGTTGCATACATGCAAACAATCACACAGGGTAACATGAATACGTGTAAACAGGAAAACAAATGCTAAGGAAAACGCAGAGACTGGAAAAACACATACTAGCTAACACACATATGACACATAAACACACATACATAAATGCAAACATATACCCATGAAATCTGATAAACATACAGCCTAATACCCACACACAAAGGTGCCTATAGCCAGATGAATACCATGCCCAATGACCAAAGTGGCTAACAAATCTATAAAATATTTTTTGTATGCATGCATGATTTTATTTATTAGTTTAGCAATAAGTTTTAAATAGCAATCTACTTTAATTTTAAATTAAATAATATTTTACTTAAAGCTGAAATACATCTAAGTAATGCAACTAGCACTGCTGATTGGGTCATCAACAGGTTCAGCTTTGGACCAGCATTGCACTGCGGGTGCCGAGTGGAACATCTACTTTTTGTTTAAACCCTTTGCGGGGGTGAAATACACAGTAGACAGATTAGAGCATATAATTGTTTGCTATAATGGCCCTTTCACATTTTCTTTCCAAAGACACAATATATTTTCAGCATGTTTAAATATTGCTCTTTCATATTCATGACATTTGTGTGTATTTTTTTCAGATAGCGGTAGTATGTGTTGTAGAGAGACGTCTCAGACCTTGGTTCCGGTCAGCATTGCGGTAGACACTGGAGCCTTTAACAGAAGCAGAAGAACAGATGAGAAACAGAATGCTAAGCCCTTTCATTGTAACAAAGAGCATTCAGGCTTTGTCTGAAAGACATAAACAGAGATGTTTGATTGTTGCATAAATAACACACGTGTCACTTTTCTATTAACATTTTACAGACTGATTTTCTGTTCTTTCATTTAAATATGTTAAAAACTTCATTCTAATATTTGTAACAAATATCAATAGCAAAAAAATATTACTACTAAACTAAGAACGCAATGCATCTTCAGGGTTTAGAATTCTGAACAGTTCAATATTATTGTTTTTGTTTTGTATAAGGATTGTAACTTGTTCTTGTGCCACTGACAAAATATGCACCAATTTCAAGGATCAAATTATGATTTAATTAAAATCTTAAAGGGCCATTAAAGTGGGAAAATGACATACTCGTATTTATAATAACATACCATTTTATCACTAGGGACCCTGCACTGCTATGAGTTTAACCACAGCAAAGCCTTTTGTGGGGGTTAAAAACATACCATTGCAGGGCCGCTAGTGTTAAAATTACATGAATTAGATCACGTGATTTTCCACTAAAATGGCCCTTTAATATGCCCACAAATTATGGTGAAATATAATGTTTTGCAAACAGTTTCTTCATTTTTTTTTAATACTTTTCTTTTATTTAATAGTTTTCTTTTCACTTAAGTATTAAGTTCCTTGATATATTTGCTAACTGTGAAAATGCAATGTTTGTTTAAATAATGTGTTTTAAATAAAGCTGATATCTTTAAATTACTTTTACTTAATTTACAGTGTTCATCTTGTCATCACCTCCTCACTCTAAAACAGGCTTAAAATATTTTAAACCAGTTTTTAAAACGAGCTCCTATCAATTCTCTGGGTGCTGGTGGTTATGCACCCACATTTATTACTGCTTTTTTACATGTCCAGTGTTCTAAGGGGAGTAAGAAGCCAGGTATAGGTGGGAGCGTGTTTTTAAAAGCTATTAAACAATTATAGGTATAGGCAGCTGAAGATGGTCTCCTCACCAGTAACTCATACCCACCGTAATATTATGGTCTAGAACCAACCCTAGTAGCTTCTGAGAGATCTGTTCAATCTGAGGGATATTAGCAGAATTTATATAGGTTAAAGTTTCATTAAAAACTCCATAGCCCGTATCCTGAGCAGGGGTGTTTATAGATGATAGAGAGAGAGAGATAGGTAGAGATAGATAGACAGACAGACAGATAGATAGGTAGATAGGTAGACAGATAGATAGATAGATAGATAGATAGATAGATAGATAGATAGATAGATAGATATAAAGGCTGAATCCCTAAAGTGTATTTTAAATACAGTTAGAAACAGTTTTGCAGTATGGAAAAGTAAATATGCTCAGTGGACTGTGTCCATAAGAAATGTTATCACAAAACCTCTAACAAATTTTCAATATATTGTTTCTTTAAAAGCAAGCATAATCATACCTGACCAGTGCACTATGTTTTTTTTAGGAATTTCCATGTTTTTTTGCCTGCTATTCTGCTTTCTAATTACCCCAAGTGTCTGTTCTAAATTTTGTTAGCTTGTGAAACTGTTATATTGAGTCAAATCTAATAAGACTACAATTCCCAGCATATTTAGTGCTGATAATAGTAAGCATCTTTAGTGGGCAGTTACATGATGTCACTGTATTTGTTATCAAAATATAATAAGAATTAATAAGAATATATATGTGGGTAAGTAATATATGTGCACAGGCAAAATTTTGTTTTGGACAAATTATTTGTCATGAAAAAATTATTTATTTTTCAGTTTGTCCAACATTCATTAAGGGGGTCATTCAGAATTTTTTAACAAAAATTATGATAGTGTAGTGAACCCTAGTGGGAATGAAACATATTAAGGGCTGTGGCCTGGCAAGGATAGGAATGTAAAGAAAAGATGGAGCTGCAACAATGTTGCAGCTTAAGGGGAGTGACTCACCTAGGGGTTTAAGAACCGGTGTTCTGGATGGTTCTGCCTCTTTCCTCCGGTTTTCTGCAAGCAGTTGGAGTTGTCTGAATTGCTGTCAGCATGAATCGTGCCAGGCAAGTATCTGTTCCCCCTAAGAGGTTCAGGGATGGGTCCCCAGGTGGTAGTAGGGCTCCTGCAAAGGAGAAAAGAGTGCTTAGTGAAGAGGGACCCTTTACTACGCAGGAGGGCATGATTCCATGCAGTCAGGGTTCTAGAGCCCCATCTCCGGTCCCCCCAGGCTCTCCTTCATTATATGAGGTTGCAGAGTCAAGCATGGGAGAGACTGAGGTGGGGGAGGTAGTTGAGGGCCAGGAGGATGAGGAGTTTGAGGAGGCCTCAGGCCCTGGGCCTAGTGGCTCAGGGCCGGAGGCCTATCCTGTGGAGGTATCACCTATGCCGAGCAGTGGCTCGGTGCAAGGTTTGCAGGCCTTGCCGGCTGAGGCAGCTGCAGGAGTGATGTCCCTCCTGCAGGCCTTGGTGGCGGCAGTTACGCCCGCTGGTCCGGCAGGCCTTGGGCCTGTTTCTGGGCCTGGGATCTGAGCAGGCCTCGGGCCTAGTTTTGGGCCTATCGGGCCTGGGATTGGGCCCTCTTTTGGGTCTGGAGGTAGCGGGGAGTACAGAGGGCATGGCCCTTAGTCCGGGCTTTGTTCTGGGCATCTGTGGCCTGGTTCCGGGCCTGGAGCGGTGTCAGGATGGCAGGCGGGTGCTAGTGTGGGATCCGGTACAGGGCAGGGTCGGTCTAGTGCTGGTTCTCACCTGGCCCCGGCGTGGGAGCGTGGCGGCAGTTCAGCTGGGCCACTAGGCCTGGCCGGGCGGCCGGAGCCGGGTAGGCCTGTAGCCAGTGGCAGCCCATACGAGGTGGCTTCGGGTGCAGGCCTTCCCGGTGACGTTGCGCACGAGTGACGCGTCCCGTGGCCCTTCCCCTTCCGGTGATGCACTTCCAGTGCGGCATCCGGAACTGGAAACATCCCTGCGAGGCCGTGGCAGTGAGCCTGATCGCAGGGGGAGGCAGCAAGCGGGCAGGAGCATGTCCTCGCGCGGTACCCGAGCAGGTAGGTTGGGAGTACCGGGGTCGAGGACCAGTCCTGCTGGAGGTGCTGGGGGCAGTGTGTTTGGTCCGGCTAGTGGTGGTGGTGCTAGGCCGGGGATGTGGCAGCAGGGACATTGTGAGCATGATGGCAATGTTGTTAGACCAGTGTCTGGGGGTGGCATGCAGGAGATGGCTTTCCAGAATAGGAGAGGACAAGGTGTACAGGGCCCTAGTGCGGCTCAGCAGGTGTCTGTGGGTTCCAGCGGGGGTATGAATGAATGGCTCCCAGGGCAGCTGGGGGGTCCACAAGGGCAGGTAATGCAGCCAGCAGGGCAGCAGGTTATCCCACCGGCTCTGATGCAGCTACTGCAGCCTCTGTTGAATGCTTGGGGTACGCTTGGAGGGCAGACGGCGGGAGGGGGTACGCATGTGGCTGGGGGTGTGAATGCAGGCGGGACAATGCTCCGAGGCCCTGGAACTCACGACGTTTCTGCTGTTTTTTACAGGTTCCAGCAGCAGGTTGCCGTGTGGAGGACTCCAGAACAGCCAGGTCACTATCGCTGGCCCAGGCGAATAGAGAAGCAGCCGGGATGTCTGAGTACCCTCTACATCGACTGGCGGATCATCCCCGTCAGGCGGAGCAGCTGGGACTTCTGGAACCGGTGAGCTAACCGCACTGGGGGGAGGTGGTTCAGATTCATCTTCAGATTCAGGCTCAGATAGTGATCAGTCTTTAGAGCTGGAGGGCAAAGACAAGCGCAGAATGTTCAGGCTGCTGAACAAGTTAGTGTCTAATCAGGGTGCGCAGGCGGCGAGACAGACGGGGGCACTTAGGCAGGTGGAGCAGGCAGACCTCCTTAGTCTTTTAGCGGAGCAGGCAAGTCCCCCCCAAGGGGCGCAAGGCAGCGCTGCTCGGGGATACTTCTCTGTGTCAGGTGCATTGTCTTTATGGGCACCTGAAATCTAAGACTGTGCAGCGAATACAGGCAGGCAAGTTTGTTAATGTGTTCGAACTGTTGGTTGAGGCACAGAGGCAGAAAGAGCGGAGTAAAGATGGCACAGACCCAAAGAAGTTTAAGCGCCCAGATACGTACTTGGAATGGCATAGCTGTTTCAGAGTTCTGGGTGCTTGCTACTTGGAGAAGCACCCTGATCAGATGCAGGCAGTCATCAAATACATGGATACGATTGACTGGATCTGTCAGAGGTACAAAGAGAGGGCGTGGCACAATTACGATGATGAGTATCGCAGAAAGATGGTAGGGAACCCCTTTTTGAATTTCGGAATGACCAACATGCACCTGTGGGCTAGGCTGGGGGTGGAGCGGTCTATCTCCCCCCTGGGCTCATCTGCAGGGGGGCAGAGGTCCTTTGCCAAAGTCCGGCATAGGGGACGTGAGTATTGGAAGTTCCAGGACCAGCAGTGTGATAGGGGCACGACGTGCTCCTTTCGTCACGTCTGCAAGTTCTGCAGTGGGGGTCACCCAGGTTGTGAGTGCAAGAAGTGGGACCTCGGGGCTGACAGAGGGCAGGCTAAAGGAGGAGCTGGGGCGAAGTGCGCCCACCCCGCTGAGGGTGAACGTTCTTGAGCTTTGGTTACAGTTATACCCGGACCGCCAGGCAGCAGGGGTGCTGCTGGCAGGGTTTCGTATTCCCATCACAGCTTACGTGAGGGGGTCAGCAACCCACCACAATCTGAAGTTGGTTAATGAGTATCCCGAGGTGGCGCGGGAGAAACTTATGAAAGAAGTGCGTCTCTGTAGAATGTTGGGCCCCTTTGCAGAGTTGGCAATAGTAGATCTGGTCGTGTCCCCCTTGGGGGTGGTGCCCAAGAAAGAGCCGGGCAAGTTTCGGCTGATTCAGCACCTGTCCTACCCAGCGGGTGCGTCGGTCAACGACGCCATTGATCCCGAACTGGCTTTGGTGCACTACCAGTCCTTTGACCAGGCACTTGAGGTGATGTTGCGGGCTGGGAGGAGCTCTGAATTGGCAAAAGTTGACATCGAGTCGGCATTTCGGTTGCTGCCATTGCACCCCATGTCCTTTAGGTTAATGGGGTGCAAGTTGCAGGGGGAGTATTTTGTGGACAGATGTTTGCATATGGGGTGTTCCCTGTCATGCGCGTTATTCGAGATATTCAGTTCCTTCCTGCACTGGGCAGTGGTCACGGTGTCAGAGGATAATGCAGTAGCGCATTATCTGGACGATTTCCTCTTGGTGGGCTCACCAGGCTCTGGAAGTTGCGCCAGACTGATGGGTGCCATGCGTTTCATGATGGCCAAGTTTGGGGTTCCGCTAGCTGAGGATAAGATGCAGGGGCTGTGTACACGCCTGATGTACCTCGGCATACGGAGGCCGCATTGTGTCGCCTGCCGAGTGGAAGCGGTTAGGATGGCCGCTGCAGGAGAATGGTTGCAGAAGAAAGAGCTGCAGTCGTTATTGGGAATGTTGAATTGTGCCTGTAGGGTTATACCCATGGGTAGGGTATTCAACAGACGAATAGAAGGGTGTCTGGGACCGGCAAGGGCAGGTAGGGTGCGGATCTCCAGGGATATTGTGGAGGATCTGCAGGTATGGGATAAGTTTCTGACAGACTTCAATGGGGTTCGACTGTGGCCTCGGCAGTGGGTCACCAGTCAGGAGTTGCAGCTCTTTACTGACGCTGCTGGGGCGTTCGGCTTCGGTGCCTTCTTTGATGGAGAGTGGTTGGCGGGGCCTTGGCCATTGGAGTGGTGTGAGCAAGGGCTTACGAGAAATCTGACTCTGCTCGAGCTATTCCCTATCATGGTGGCGGTAGAATTATTAGACGAACGCTTCAAAGACAGGGTAGTCACATTCTGGTCTGATAACCTGAGCGTGGTGCATGCCGTTAATAACCTGTTGGCCACCTCTCCAGTGGTAGTGCGGTATCTGTGTTTCATGGTAATACGTTGCCTCCGCAGTAATATTCAATTCTCAGCGCGTCACGTGCCGGGGGTGGATAATGTGGTGGCTGATGCTTTATCGCGCTTCCAGTGGGATCAGTTTAGGACAGAAGCTGCGGCAGTGGGATTGACTTGTCCTCCTTCTCTCTGGCAGCTGCCGGATCTGGGGGAGCCATTCAGTCGTTAGTGTGCACAGCTCTGGCTCCGGCGACTTGGGCGGCCTACGTGTCCTACTGGAGAGCTTGGGATGAATTCTGCGGGAATCAACAGGTTTCTGTACGGGATGGGTCTCAGGTAATGTTGCTTGAATGGTTATCCGTGCTCAGAAGGCAAGGGATGCGCAATGGGGCTGTGCAGGCACGTTTAGCAGCCCTTACATATTTCTATAAGCTCGCGGGTGGTCCTAATCCAGCAGGGTCGTTTCTTGTGAAGCAGATAGTGCGAGGTTGGGGTCGCACAGAGATCAAGGTTCCAGATGTGAGGGAACCTATAACTAGCGAGAGACTGTAACGGCTTTTGCTTGGGCTGGAGGGGGTGTGTTCATCCCCCTATGAGGTTGCACTGTTTAGGGCAGCATTTGTGCTAGCATTTGCGGGCGTGTTGCGCGTGAGCGAACTGGTAGCACCGGCGGCTAGGGTATCAGGGAAAGGTGTTATGCTTCAGCACGTCAGAGTGTATGAGTAGGCAGTTCTACGTTTTGTCCCCCAGTCTAAGACGAACCAGGAGGGTAAGGGTGCTTGGATGACTTTGACTGGGAAAGGTGGCAGTGTAGCCTGCCCAGTCCGTGTGTTGTCCAAGTTCTTGGGGGTACGGCCCATAGGTGGGAATCAATTGTTGGTACACGAAGACGGTTCATTGCTGTCGGTCTACCAGTTCAAGAAGGTGTTAAAAACAGTGGCAGGCAGCGTTGGCATCAATCCCAATAGCATAGGGACGCATTCCTTTAGGATCTGCAGCAGGCATTAGGGGGCTAGGCCGGTGGCGCTCGAACAGATATAGGTTGTACATTAGGCCATTGCAGAAATAGATGTTAGGATTGTTTGCATTTATGGTTAGCAAGTTAATGTTGCTGTTTCAGGTTCTGCTGCTGCTGTTTGAGTTAGCAAGTTTACTGTTGTTGTTTCAGGTTCTGCTGCTGCTGTTCGAGTTTGGATTGTGGGGCATTCTTATGTCCACTGGGCGGCCATTTGGGCTGCCGCTTCAGCTGGGGGGAAGCAATTGGTTTCCCTATGGCTAGGGCGTCTGTTAGATGGCTGTGTAGGAGAGGTATGTGCAGGCGCGAGCTCCCGACGCTTTTGCAGGATGTGCATCGACGCTGGGGTAGACCCCAGATAATTGTGCTGCACCTGGGGGGGAATGATGTGGGTGAGACTCCGGTGTTGGATCTCATTAAGATCATTCAGGCAGACATTGCGTGGCTGCGTACTTGGGCCCCGGGGGTACGTGTAGGGTGGTCCAATATGGTGGCCAGGCTGCATTGGAGGCATCTAGGTTCGTCGGGTGCCTGTTACAGGATCAGGAAAAAAGTTAATAGAGAAGTGGGGAAGACTGTTTGTGGGTCGCAAGGGTTTGTGGTTCAGCACCCTAATTTGTCGGCCGACCAGAAGGCGTTGTATCGCCCTGATGGTATGCATCTCTCTGATGTGGGTTTGGACCTATTTTTAGGTAATTTGAGAGAGGCATTGGACACACATCTTTAAGTTGACTGGAGAGTGGCGGCAAGAGTCTCTTGTGGATAGGGTGGCGCATGGCGTTAATAACCTGTCGGCCGCCTCTCCAGTGGTAGTGCGGTATCTGTGTTTCATGGTAATACGTTGCCTCCGCAGCAATATTCAATTCTCGGCGCGTCACGTGCCGGGGTGGATAATGTGGCGGCTGATGCTTTATAGCGCTTCCAGTGGGATCAGTTTAGGAAGTTAGTGCCAGAAGCTGCGGCAATGGGATTGACTTGTCCTCCTTCTCTCTGGCAGCTGGCGGATCTGGGGGAGCCATTCAGTTGTTAGTGGGCACAGCTCTAGCTCCGGCGACTTGGGCGGCCTACGTGTCCTACTGGAGAGCTTGGGATGAATTCTGCGGGAATCGACAGGTTTCTGTACGGAATGGGTCTCAGGTAATGTTGCTTGAATGGTTATCCGTGCTCAGAAGGCAAGGGATGCGCAAAGGGGCTGTGCAGGCACGTTTAGCAACCCTTACATACTTCTATAAGCTCGCGGGTGGTCCTAATCCAGCAGGGTCATTTCTTGTGAAGCAGATAGTGCGAGGTTGGGGTCGCACAGAGATCAAGGTTCCAGATGTGAGGGAACCTATAACTAGCGAGAGACTGGAGCGGCTTTTGCTTGGGCTGGAGGGGGTGTGTTCATCCCCCTATGAGGTTGCACTGTTTAGGGCAGCATTTGTGCTAGCATTTGCGGGCGTGTTGCGCGTGAGCGAACTGGTAGCACCGGTGGCTAGGGTATCAGGGAAAGGTGTTCTGCTTCAGCACGTCAGAGTGTATGAGTCGGCAGTTCTACTTTTTGTCCCCCGGTCTAAGACGAACCAGGAGGGTAAGGGTGCTTGGATGACTTTGACTGGGAAAGGTGGCAGTGTAGCCTGCCCAGTCCGTGTGTTGTCCAAGTTCTTGGGGGTACGGCCCATAGGTGGGAATCAATTGTTGGTACACGAAGACGGTTCATCGCTGTCGGTCTACCAGTTCAAGAAGGTGTTAAAAACAGTGGCAGGCAGCGTTGGCATCAATCCCAATAGCATAGGGACGCATTCCTTTAGGATCGGCAGCAGGCATTAGGCGGCTAGGCCGGTGGCGCTCGAACAGATATAGGTTGTACGTTAGGCCATTGCAGCAATAGATGTTAGGATTGTTTGCATTTATGGTTAGCAAGTTAATGTTGCTGTTTCAGGTTCTGCTGCTGCTGTTCGAGTTAGCAAGTTTACTGTTGTTGTTTCAGGTTCTGCTGCTGCTGTTCGAGTTTGGATTGTGGGGCATTCTTATGTCCACTGGGCGGCCATTCGGGCTGCTGCTTCAGCTGGGGGGGAAGCAATTGGTTTCCCTACGGCTAGGGCGTCTGTTAGACGGCTGGGTAGGAGAGGTATGTGCAGGAGCGAGCTCCCGCTGCTCTTGCAGGATGTGCATCGACGCTGGGGTAGACCCCAGATAATTGTGCTGCACCTGGGGGGGAATGATGTGGGTGAGACTCCGGTGTTGGATCTCATTAAGATCATTCAGGCAGACATTGCGTGGCTGCGTACTTGGGCCCCGGGGGTACATGTAGGGTGGTCCAATATGGTGGCCAGGCTGCATTGGAGGCATCTAGGTTCATCGGGTGCCAGTTACAGGATCAGGAAAAAAGTTAATAGAGAAGTGGGGAAGACTGTTTGTGGGTCGCAAGGGTTTGTGGTTCGGCACCCTAATTTGTCGGTCGACCAGAAGGCGTTGTATCGCCCTGATGGTATGCAATTCTCTGATGTGGGTTTGGACCTATTTTTAGGTAATTTGAGAGAGGCATTGGACACACAACTTTAAGTTGACTGGAGAGTGGCGGCAAGAGTCTCTTGTGGATAGGGTGGCGAGAGGTAGTGGCCTAAATTTGAAGCCTTGGGGTGGAGTGATTGGTCAGGCTGGAGGAAAGGCAACGTCACTAGGTCCGGGTCTAGGGTGCCTTTTCCTTGCAGGTAGGCAGACCGAAAAAAATCATCCTAACCCCCTTGACTAACACCTGTTGGGGCGGAGTCATGCGGGGGACTCTGTCATATCCCAAATTGAAATTGGGCCGCTACCTCCCAAAGTAGGAGCTATGGATAGGGACTCATGCACGCCGGCATATTTGCATATGCTGTTGATTACTAAGTAACCTGCTAGTGCGATCATGCACACTAGCTGTTTGAATAAATGCAACCTAAGGGTCTTCCTCCCAACTTTGTGTTGTGTTTTTATTTAAGGGAATAAGAGGGGGTAATAAAGTTTGGTTAGGTGGGTGTCACTTTACTGGTATCCTGAAGTATGCCATTCAGTCCTTAAGTTTGTCTGCTAATTCATATGGAAAACATCTTCATGACAGCGGAGGAGCAGCTGGAGAGCAGCTTAAACATAAAGTTAAAGTCAGAGGCGTAACTAGAAACCACAGGGCCCAGGTTCAAGAATCTAAGAAGGGCCCCCCTACCCCTAAAAAAAAAAGGTGAATTTGATAAAAAAAAAAAAATTAACACAGAAAAAAAAGTGAATCAGATTACATGTCTGCAGCAGTAATGCCCACAGTCTGTGAGATGGTCTGACCCCCTATTACTGTATATAGTGACACTGTTTAACCCACCAGTACTGTATATAGTGAGTTAGTGACACAGTCTGTAATCTGCGGGTGAGATGGCTGGCCTGATCCTACCTGCCCCAGTACTTTATAAAGTGACATGGTCCAGCCCCCTGTACTGTATATAGTGGTACTGTATAGTGACACTGTTTACCCCCTGCCCCCCATGCTGTAGTAACAAGGTCTGTAATTTGCTGGTTCCACAAACATACACACACACACATACATGCATACATGCATAAATACACACCCAGTCACATACACACATACACACACACACACACATAAACACCAATGGGTAAAACAGAAACACTAACCCCTGTAGTCAGAGACACTAGTGAAGCATCATGTCACCCTCACATGGTATCAGTGCAGGCGGTGGCAGGTCAAAGTTTTTTATTGAGAAAAACATTTTTTTTTTAAGTATCTAGTGCCACTGTCACATGCCAGCAGCAGCACAAAAAATAATTTCCCCGGAGGGGGCGGAGCTAGCCAGCCAAGGAAATGGCCGCGGCTTGAAACGGCTCCTGTGCCCTATCTGGCTGAGAAGTGTAAATCTGCCATAATCGGAAATATAATTTAGCCCAGAGTTGTTATATAGCCCAAGAGAAGAGAGGGCTGTCAGATGTGAGACGGGGGCGCGCTCGGTAACCCATTTACAACAGCAGTTGATGTGCGTGATTTGCTGGGCCTACATGCACCGGAACCTCATGCAAAGTACTGACGCGACTTACATCCACAGCGGCAGTTGAAGATAAGGTAATTTGAGTATATGGGACATCACCTAGAATAAGAGCTGTCAGCTAGCAAACATAACACGGGTCAGAGCGCAAAGACCGCAATTGTTATGAGACACCTACAAGTTTAATACACTGCGCAGCAATGGGCCACTATTGAGAGAGAGTACATCTTAGATACACGTGGATGTGTGAGACATGGATGATCAAGATCAGTAACGGAGAAACTTGTTTATGCAGACCTGCAATATCTGAGAAATGTCTATATGTCAGAGAGGCATTATAGGAAGCAACACTTAAGGGAAAATGCTATGCTCAAGACCAGTATGACCGAGTTCAAAGGGCTTTATCCATCCCCATAATATGCTTATGAATGAAGGGAACATCTGTCTGTGACTACACATATATGCATGCAAACTGCAGGCGGCAATCCTTACAGCACAAGGGGTAAAGTTTCCAACTTGTTTTATATTCCATTGAAGATAAGGCCTACTTCACAGCCTGACGTTTAAAAGGGAACTTACACATATCTATCATTTGTTTACTGTGCAAAGCAGCAATACCCAGGTACTAGGCCCAATCCACAAGAAATACACGGCGGGCAGTGATATATATTGCAGCTCCTAAGCCATAATGAGTAACATAGCTCTGTGAACGCCTGATCAGAATACCTTTGCTGGGCACAAACCTTACTGTACAACCCATTAATGTGCTGAGTCCTGACTTGATTTTAACCTGTGCAAAGGGTATCTTTAAAAACACAGACTGGGACATTGAACAAGGCAAGCATGTCTCCTAAAAAAATCAATAAAAAAGGGTCTGTACCGAAACAAAGCAGTCAGACTACTCCCTCAGTTAACAACTTTTTCAAATCGGTAGAGGTCAAATCTACAAGCTTAAACCCCAATGAAGATCAAGACTCTGCTGCAGCATATTCATCTTCAGAATCGGACTCTGAAACTATGAAAGACACCATCACAGTGCCTAAAGCTTTATTTGCATCACTTCCCTCAAAAAAAGATTTCTCGGCCTTAGCCCTGCAAGTTAAACAATGCATTAAAGAGGAAATCAACGACCTAAAGAAAGAAATGTCTGAAATAGGGCATAGAGTGGAAGCAGTGGAAACTACACTGGATACTCATAATACGGCAATATCCACATACCACTATCCACAAACAAAATGAAGTCATACTGGGCCTGGAAGAAAAAATTGATGATGCCGAAAATAGAAGCAGAAGGAATATCAGAATCAGAGGTGTCCCTGAATCCATACCGTCACCGGGCCTGGAGCAATATCTACAAGATCTCTTTAACTTTTTGAAACAAACAGAGTCCCCAGTAAAGATTGAGATAGACAGAGCCCATAGGGCACTCCGCCCTAAACCATTAGACACACAACCACCTAGAGACATAATTGTACGATTAACAAACTACCAGGTTAAAGAAGAGCTTATGAAGCTGGCTCGTGAAAAACAACCTATCAAGTACGAAAATGCTGATCTTCAATTCTACACAGACCTGTCGCAGAGGACCCTTTTCAAGAGAAAAGAACTTAAACCTTTTACTATGCTTCTCAGAAAACAAAATATCCCTTACAGGTGGGGGTTTCCCTTCCAGTTAATTATTCCCTGGCAAGGAAAGAGATTCATATGCACTACACCAGGAGACATCAAACAGATCTGCAAGGCCCTAGATATCATACCTCCCGTGATTGAGGAGGGAGAAGATGCACAAAACCAACACAAACCGGGTCTTAGTACTAACCCGCTACCTCAGAGGCGGGAATGGCAGCAGGTACAACAGAGAAGAACACGCAGGCTGAATGCAGGCAATCAAAACAACCTGCAGGAGAATGGAGGCCCCTGAGCCGGATAAGCTGTATCCTTTTAAATATGTTTGATGGCACAATAATATTACCATACTATCTTGCATGTTTTTCTTTCCTAGGAAATTACTGTGAAAGACTTCCTTGTGATAAAGGACAATTTTTGCATAGGCAGTCCTGGTAATGCTAAAAATAGGAGTTTGAAAGACTAGAGACTTTTACTTGCTAGCAATATGTTATTCTAATAGCTATGTTTCACAGGTCCTATGTTAATCCTTTATCTTCTTTTCAGAGGCCGTCAGGCTGGTTCAAATCAGTTTAGTATTTTAATTCAGAATTGTTTACTGTATTGCTATTGTTTTCTCCTCTCCCTGTTACAATGGGACAACTGTACTACTTTTACTCTCAGCCAGTTGGGAGATATACTCTCCTATAGTTAGGATAATGTATTATACCCTTTCAGTTAAGAGAGGGGTAAAATGTTTTGTTACTTACTTTTTTATAATTTTTTCTCTTTTTTTTAAGGTTACTACTATGTTACATATGTATAAACAGCTGTGCTCGGAGTGCTTCAGAGGGAGGTATGTGAGGGCATCATCCAAGCACTGGGTCATATAGTACAAAAATAGGTACAATGAATAGAAACACCTCACAGGCTTTTACAATTATATCTCAAAATACAAAAGGGCTAAATTGTCCGAATAAGCGTAGGATGGCACTGTTGGATCTCCATAAGAAAGGGGGCCAGATCCTTATGCTACAGGAGACACACTTTAAAACCAAAAACATACCCAAGTTCTTTTCATCTAACTATCCACAGCACTTTCACAGTTCGCACCCAGCCAAGAAAATTAATGGTGTCAGTATACTAATCCACAAGTCACTTGCCTTTAGTAAAATACATGTAGAACAGGACAAAGAGGGCAGGTACCTATGTGTTACAGGCCTTCTTTTTGGCAAACCCATCACGTTGGTGAACCTATATGCACCCAATAGACGTCAGAGCAAATTTATTAATGCAACTACTAACTCAATATTAGCTCAGACCAAAGGTTCCTTGATCATAGCAGGCGACCTTAATGTCCCTTTAGACCCCCAGATTGATTGCTCCAACCCCAAAACCAGACAAAAAATCCCAAACATGCAAAACATCTGTAAAAATCTTAAATTGCTTGGGGTACACGACACATGGAGATATTCCAATCCCCAAAAAAAAGACTTCAAATTTTTCTCGATCCCCAATAGTTGCTATTCTAGATTAGATTACATTTTTGTGGATCACTTGACTCTTTCATACCTGAAAACAGCTGAAATCAGACACACCACCTGGTCAGATCACTCGCTGGCATCATGTGAGATAGCGTGGCCCTCAGCCCCGCTGAGACAATACCAATGGAGACTAGATGAATCACTCCTCAAGGGGAAACAGCAAGTAAAGAGACTAGCCAAACATATTAAATCATATTTCACAACTAACAACACCCCAGATGTACATTTTACAACAATATGGGAGGCACACAAAAGTACAATCAGAGGCGAACTCATTAAACTTAAAGCATATATAACAAGAAAGAGGAGAGAAGAATATACCACCTTAGCTAAAGAAATTGCTGATTTAGATTATCTACACAAGCAATCCCCTGACAATAATCTTGTTTTAGATAACCTCAATTCAAAGCGTGCACAACTAAACAACTTATTCCAGATAGATGCTCAAAGACAACTATTGTCCTTCCAACAGACATTCTATAGGGAGGGCAACAAAGCAGGGAAATGGCTAGCAAGAGCTTTAAAACACAGACAACAAAAAACATACATTCACTCAATTAAAAATGAGTCAGGGAAACGTCTAGAAGACACCCATAAAATAGCTGAAGTATTTAAATCTTTTTATCATAAACTTTATAACCTATTCCCGGATAGAGAAGACACAGCCCACAGCCGCACATGCTACCAATACCTTTCTAGTATACAAATACCACAACTAAGCAGCGAGCAAAGAGAGTCTTTGAACCAACCCTTTACCATTAAAGAAGTATTAGATGCTATACGTACCCTAAAATCTAACAAAGCGCCGGGACCAGATGGTTTCTCAGGCTTGTACTATAAAACCTTTTCAAAATATCTTGCCCCACATTTAACCTCCTTATTTAATCACATAGCGGAAGACTATAGACTCCCCGATACCATGTTACAAGCACATATCTCAGTATTGGAAAAACCGGGCAGGGTGCCTGATGTCCCCGCCAACTTTAGACCAATATCCCTACTTAATACAGACTTGAAACTATATGCAAAAATTTTGGCCTCCCGCATAAATAAATTTCTCCCAGAACTAATCCATCAGGACCAGGCAGGTTTCGTACCTAATAGAGAAGCGAAAGATAACACCGTGAAAGTACTTAATCTTATAGACCTTGTTTCCAAGACTAATACCCCAGCCCTCTTTTTATCCACTGATGCCAAAAAGGCATTTGACAGACTCGACTGGACTTATTTACAAGCGACTCTTAGTAGATTTAATTTCCCCGACCAGTTTATCCAAAAAATTATGGCCCTATATTCTAACCCAACAGCACAGGTGAGAGTGAATGGGACGCTCTCTGAGCCCTTTGAAATCAGAAACGGGTCGAGACAGGGTTGCCCTCTATCCCCATTGTTATTTATTTTATCACTTGAACCACTCGCAATTAGAATCAGAGAGAACCCGCACATTACAGGAATTACAGCAGGAACTAGACAGCATAAAATGGCAATTTACGCAGACGACCTCCTACTGACAATAACCGACCCACTTAGATCTATCACACATGCAATGACTGAGCTCTCCTCTTTCGGCAGGGTATCTAATTTTCTAGTTAACATGACAAAGTCGGAATTCTTACCGTTAGGGATCCCCCAACAGACGCTAGAGGACATCAGAGCACTCTGCCCATTAAAAGTACAAACCAACCGTCTTAAATATCTGGGAGTCTTCTTGACTCCAAACAGTCAATCAACACGCAAATACAACTATGGGGAACTAATTAATGAGTTTCAGTCCCTGACCTCCTCCTGGCTTCTAAAAAATATTACGTGGTTGGGTAGAATCCAAGCAGCTAAGATGGTACTACTACCTAAAGCATTATATATCTTACAGACCGTACCGGTCCAGCACATATCCAGGGAAGTAGATATCTTGCAAAAAATACTGAATGACTATATATGGAGACGCAGACCACCGCGTATTAATAAAAGCACGATTTATAAAGTTCCTGAGCAAGGAGGCCTGGGAGTCCCTCATCTTAACTCATATAAACTTGCGATCTCTCTTCAGCGTGTCCTGGAGTGGTGCAACCATGAGGGAGATAGATCTAAAGGTTGGGTACAAATAGAAACAAACATGGCAGACACAACTCACTTAGGAAACAAATGCTGGAATATCCAGGCACTAGGAATCCCTTCTATCTCGCAGTCTTCCACGTCTAATGAGACCTGGAGAGACTGGCTATATGTCCTCAAAACATATCCAAAAATCTCCTCAAAATATTCCCCACTTACAAGCTTGATACTTAATCCAGAGTTTCCCCCGGGACTTGCTCAAGAGAGGAGCACAGGTGCCACCCAAATCTCCCCAATACAGATACACACCTTATTAGAAAACAACAAGGTAAAATCCAAGCAACAAATAGACTCACTATCAATTCCCTTTTTCGCCTCCTGGTTTAATTACCATCAGGCGAGACATTTTCTACTCACACACAAACGTAAAGCAGATTTTATGCGACCTCTGACAAAATTTGAGCAAGCATGCTTGAGTGACCTAAAAGGTCCCAGATCGGTTTCTACACTATACAAACTGGTTTTGGAAAATAGATTCCCGAACCTGCCTTCATACACTGCAGGGTGGGATAGAGAGCTTGAAACGAATACACTCACTAAAGACTGGCAGTTAAGATTTGAGAATTTATCGCATTCAGCTCACTCGGCAAGAGCGAAAGAGACAAACATTAAAGTCTATATGCGATGGTACATGACCCCAGCCAAAATAAAGCACATTTTTAAAGGGAGCTCAGGCCACTGCTGGAGGGGTTGCGACCTACCAGGACATATGACACATATATGGTGGGATTGTGAACCTATTAGAAATTTTTGGTCAGCAATTTTCCAAGAAATTAATGCAGTTTTACACACGCAAATTAACCCGAGCATAGAATTAGCACTTCTCCATAATGATCCCCCCATAACATGCAAAATATGCAAACAACTGTTTCATATTATGCTAAACGCGGCAAAACAAATGATACCCAGACGCTGGAAAACAACCAAAATCCCTACTGTTAGTGAATGGGTGAAATTAGTTAACTCAGATATGATATTAGAAAGATTCCATTATCTCCAAATAGGAGGTTTGACCTTTTTTGAAGACATGCTACTCCTATGGGAGTCATATAAATATAAGCCCAAGTAGGATCGACATAAATGATCATGGTCACATATGCTATTTAATAGCTTCTCATAGAAGGATCACATTACTTCCCAACAAGCGCTAACTTAGATGTAATGTAGTTATATCTCTGACACCCGAGCACATGCAACTCCATCTTTAATATTGTAACCTACCATGTTGTTGTTTTTATTTTTGTTCTGTTTTCTTGTTTTTGTTCTTTTTTTCTGTTTTTTTTTCTTTTCATTTGCTACAAATGAAGTTTAGTATTGATACGTAGTGGTTTTGTTAAATTGAGGTTTCATCATATGCACTAAGATTTTTGTAATACTCTTCTGTAACAGTCCTGTATTCAAGAACATAAGCAAACAAAAAATAAGCGAACTAATGGAGTTATATTTCTTCGGTTTGCCAAAAACATTAGCCCGGATGAATAGACTAAAACTCACATGGACTGGCTACTTGAATATTGTTGCTTAGGAGGTTTACCTTATGCCTCTCTAGCCTAAGTACTGTACAATTGCAACTTGCTAATCTTTATTGTTGGAATAATGCCTTTGTTATATTTTATGCATATAACTTAATAAAAAATAAATATATATATATATAAAAAAAAAAAATAATAATTTCCCCAAAAAGTGATTTTTTTTTTCTTTATCTTTTTGCATAAATCCTGCCAGTGTGTGGTATTTTGATTTATATAATTTTTGGCAACAGCACATAGATAATCTACACACTTTTAATTATTTTTCTATCTGTCTGTCTGTCAGACACCACATTACATAAAACCTGCAATTAAATATGGTGCAAGAAATATTGAGTGGGTGGATGCTTTGTTTGTTTTGGAGTTTGACTTAAAGGGACAGTATACACTCATTTTCATATAACTGCATGTAATAGACACTACTATAAAGAATAAGATGCATAAATACAGAAATAAAAATCCAGTATAAAACTGTTTAAAAACTTACTTAGAAGCTCTCAGTTTAGCTCTGTTGAAAAGGTAGCCGGAAAGCCCACTGCAAGTGGGAAATAAGACACTCCCCCCTCCCCCTTCTTTTGCATATGAAAAAACCCTTTACACAAACAGGAGCAAGCTGGAGTAGGTAACTGACGGTATTCTCATAAAACTTTGGGGCTTGGTTAGGAGTCTTAAAATCAGAGCAATCTTATTTAAAAATAAGCAAAACTAAACATTTAGAGAAAAAAAACAACTTGATGGGCTATATAAATAGATCATCTACAAAACATTTATGCAAAGAAAACATTAGTGTATAATGTCCCTTTAAGAGAAGTGCTTCTAAGACACTCCATCCCTTTTGTTTTAAAGTTGTGAGAGAATAATTCATGTTACAATATGGCAACATCCCTAAACAAACATCAAAGCTGAGCCAGAAGTATCTTTAGGAACGTTTAGAAACTTGAAAGGCAAAACACACTGTGACATCCCTAGACACTCTATGGGATGCTTGACAAAAAGTAATGGAATAAATAAAGTTGTATATTCAATGCCAGGTATAGGTAAACCAATCATTAAAACATATGGTGATCATACCAAATACATTATAGAGAATTTTTTACTTTCTCAGTGCATTAACAAACAAACTTTTTACTTTAATTATTGGAAAATGATGTATTTTTGTTTAAGAGAATACTTAATATTTTGTCATTTGCATTTCATAAATGCCAAACTAAAAGCATTTTGTGGTTGTGGACATATACTACATAATACCAACACACTACACAGATACAGCTCTTACACACAAACTTAAATTAATTCCAGCATTTAAGTTCACAATCAAATGCTAAAATAATCATGGAAATCCAAATTAAACTCATTCACTCCAGAAAATGTAATAATATATACAATACAATGCTATACATATATATATATATATATATATATATATATATATATATATATATATATGTGTGTGTGTGTGTGTGTGTGTGTGTGTGTGTGTTTATACTCTGTGTATATATATATATATATATAAAAGTCCTGCAAGTAAAATTGTGTTTTGTTAAATCCAGAGAGTGCATCATTTTTCCAGGATTTTTGTTGTAATAGCTTTGCACCCTGGTTTTGGATATCAGTAAGTTTGGTGATAGTGCTTATCTTTGGAGACAACTAGATAGATAGATAGATAGATAGATAGATAGATAGTTCATATTTTGTCTGTCTGAGGACGAGCTTGTTAAGCTCGAAAACGTTCACAGAATAAAGGTGAATTATCATACAAGTCCTTTGGAGTGCGCTTTCTTCTGCAAATACTAGATAGATAGATAGATAGATAGATAGATAGATAGATAGATAGATGATAGATAGCTAGATGATAGATAGATGATATAGATAGATAGATAGATAGATAGATAGATGATAGATAGATAGATAGATAGATAGATGCATATGTTTTCCATGTAATATATATATATATATATATATTGTATATATATATATATATTTCATGTATACATGTGTGTGTAAAATATATATATATACTATTAACGTTCCTGTTGTGGATGTTTAATCTTAGATGGGCCATTGAAATTCTATAAAAAAATATATAAAGTTTATGCCATTATATGAAAAGCTTGGGGATAAAAAGGAGATATGATAGAACCTGTCAAATAAAGAAAATAAATTAAATAACATTTAGATGTCAAGAATTACTTAGCAAATGAACCTGAATTCATAAGCTGAGGAGTTAAAGATAAAAAAAGCTTACGTACGACTATACAGAGAAGATGATATGTAACAGTCTTCTAACAAGCTGTATAGTATAATTATTAAGAACCTCTTGGATATATCAAAAGTAACCTAGAGAATTAATTAGCATAAAGGGATGTGGAAATCAAAGTTCATGATTTAAAAAGAGCAAACCTTTTTTTTTTTTAAATAAAGTTTCCAATGTATCAGATTTATCTTTCTCCTAATATCCATTCTTGTAGTAGAAAACAACTGTACTGAGCACTATATGGCATTAATGTTTACAACAATGTTTGTAAGAATGTTCTAAATATAGAACTCAAGACTCATGCACTCTATCTCTGTACATTCTCATGGAAAGAAACTATGCTGCTATAAAGGATAATAGTTGAAAGAGTAATATGTAATACCTGGAAACTTTCTAATTGTGTGCTCTGTCTGAATATTGTCTTCCATGAACCTTTAAATTGTTGCATAAAAATATCATAGGAACGAATTTTGTAAACTAGTCATGAGTTTTCAAACACTAAAGAACGTTCAGACCCATCAAGTCTGTATATATAGTTGCTTTGGAAACATAAACTTAATTCATTCTTTGGATAACCTTATGCATATCCCAGTCATTCTTTAATTCACTTACCGTTTTTGTCTTTACCACCTCTATTGGATGTATATTCCATAAATCAAATTTTTTATAAAAAAGTGTTTATGCAAGTTCCTCTGAAACTTGCTACACTTCAGCTTAAGAACCTGACCCCTTTTATTTGTGTTATTCTATTATATCCTCAACTTTTTTAAATTCATAAATATACTTTAAGGTTTTTATCATATCACTTCCTCCTCTCTTTTAACTCAGCTATATAGAGAAAGCATCATACAGCTTTTGCTGATAAATTCAGTGTTTCTGTATAGCATTAGGTATAGAACACTTTTTTCAGAATGTATTATTGTACCATACATATCAGATCTCACCTTGCAAAAATGGTTCTTTACAATCTGTAGTCAATACTGGGATGTATTGGAGAGTCCAGGAGCGTGCTCTTCCATCATTGTCATGGTTCCAGTTGCAATGTTTAAAGGTGACACCTCTTATCTTAACCCCAAAGCCCATCCTTGCCCGGGTCAGTGACTAGCTATTTTTCAGCTTCCCATCTGATGCAGTCAGTTTTTGTGCCTGTCATTCACTTCCCTTCTGAACTCACAAAACAATTCGCTATTGTTTTACCCCACTGACTTCTTGTCAATGCCAGGACTGTGTTGTCTCGCTGATACAGAGTCTACGAAAATGTCAACATGTGGTTGGAGTTTTTAGACATTGTTGCAGCTCTTTTTCCAAATGTTTGTCCTACACAGTCAGACACAAAAAGACTGCATTACTGGCATCACCTTTGGCTCACCTTCCAAAATTATTTTTCCTTTTTAACCATAATGCACAAAGTCATTTAGTCAGCTTTGATTCTCATTGTCTTGAAAAGTACACTTAGTTAACCCCTTGTGTTGATCTATTCCTGTTTCCATAACATTGATCTACAGACAACAGCCATAACATAATATTGTAATAAAGTTTGAACCACAGTACAAAACATGGTCATCAACAGAGGGGCAACTGCACCCCTTTGTGTTTGTGTGAATGTTTTATCCCTTTAGAGATTAGACTTAGAGAAAAAAATATATAAAAAAAAGTGATGTGACATTTACATTTGCAGTGTTTACCCCTAATTGTCTAAAAAGTGCTCTATATGAGTTATTTTTTCTTTCTTTCATATGTTTCGTTAGAGTAAATTAAATTGATGTTTGGGGTAATTTCTGGAGAAAGATGCATGGAAATTTTCTGTCTTGCCCTTTTTAATTAGCGGTAAATAGATATATAGCTACACAAGCTTTTTATGGATGACTGTTAATATTATATGCAATAGAACACATAAGAGTAACAAAATGATAGGCTTTGGGTTGCATGTGGCAGAAAGATGCAGAAAAGAGGCATAGATTAAAACAGAAACACAATGTGACAGAGAGAGAGGCTCCTTGCTCAGAGCGTACATAAGGGTTAATTACCTAAGGAGCTGAGTGTAAGTGAGCGGATTGTTGTTACATTGTTGCAGTTTAGCGAAGTGGTGTTTTACCTTATAAGAAAAAGGTCCTTCAGCCTCATATCCTGTGGATTCCAGAAGCTTTCCTGACCCTCATTTTGACTTGGACAGCAATCGGATAGGACTTCCTTGTCAGGTTGTCTGATGCAGGAGGAGGGTAAGTCGACCTAGCTCTGTAAGTCCAAGGGTGGTAGTTTGACTCCCATGGGTGCAGCATGCTGTATGACTCAGTAATAGACCTTCTCAACAGAGGGTACTGGTGCAAACACTTACTGGTTTGGAGCTTGGTTTGGTCTTACACCCTAGCTTATGTAGTTGGTCTTGGCCCTGGCTGCAGGCAGAGAGGGTTCAGTGTTGGCCATTGTAGAAGAAGTGAAGTTGTCAGATGTAAGCCTGGGTGATCTTCAGGCGAAGAGCTATTAAAGGGACATTAAACAACTCAAGATATTTGTCATGAGATACAGGACATATGCAGGGCACAGCAATGATGGTACAACTCTATTTTATTACAGAGCATAGCAATACACATCCAGACAGGTTGATTGTCCTAAACTAACTGCGACACAGACACCGGACCTAAGCCCCGCCCACCAGCTAGTGACATCACATCCTGCTATCATCACATCTTCCCCTTTTTCAAAGGCAAAGCATACATTCGCATATATTAAATAACAAGGTACACCAACAGGGTATACAACAACATTTTGTTTTAGAACATTATAAGAACAGATAGATTAGAAAACATGAACAAATAAATTACATCCTGACTTGGACATCGGGGTAGACTACCCTAGTCCACAGTGACCATGGGATTATTCTGCCCATACTTCCGGTTTTCTAGCTAAAGTCAGTCCCTGTATCGGGCCGGAAGCCTCACCACTCTTCCGCTTGATGTAACTTTGCATGAACTGTCCTCTGATACAGAAGATGGTGAACAAGAGTCTGCTGGAGGCAAAGATATATCCCCGCTATGATCTTGCTGAGGGGAAGGCACCTCTCTTAGAACAGGAGATCCCACCGGCGGTGGGTACTGAGGTATCCGGTTCCAGACTCTCAGGTACAGGCTGAAGATGTCTTCGGTTACGGCGTGTAACCATCCCTCCCTCTGTAAGGACTGTGTAAGACCTTGGTTCTGGAGAGCGGCCCACTACCGTAGCAGGCGTCTTCCATTTCTTCTCATCATCCAGTTTAATTCTGACACTTTGGCCCGCTTTCAGTTCCTGTAAAGGCCTGACAGAATGTCTCCTGTCGTAGAAGAAACGATAACCCTTTTTGGCCTCTTCATCCCTCCTAAGGACTTCGTCCCGAGGAACAGGGCCAGGCGGCTTGAAGACACCCACTGAGGGTAAAGTGGTGCGAATCTGGCGTCCTAGCATCAGCTGTGCCGGGCTAAACCCGGTGGCTTGAATGGGCGTCGCCCTGTATGACAAGAGGGCTAGGTACGGTTCAGATTGCTTTAGAATGAATTTTGTTGTTTGAACTGCCCTTTCAGCCATTCCGTTGGCCTGCGGATAATGTGGACTTGACGTGGAATGTACAAAATCATATTCCCTGCTGAAAGCACTGAACTCTGTAGAAGCGAACTGCATGCCATTATCACTCACCAGCTCCATTGGAATGCCCCAGCGGGCGAACAAGCTCTTCAGGCGAATGATAACGGCCTGACTTGTGATATCATTCAGGGGTGCTATTTCCAAATACCTGGAATAGTAGTCGATAACAACAAGAAACTTTTTCCCGTGCAGTTCGCACAAATCAGCAGCTATTTTCTGCCACGGCCCCGCAGGCAGCGGAGTAGACATTAAGGGCTCCCTTCTCTGAGTAGGCCGGCGTTCCCGGCAAAAGGCACATTTAGACACATGATTTGCAATGTCAGAGCTGATCCCAGGCCACCACACAGCTGTAGCTGCTCTTTCTCTGCACTTTGTGATGCCTAAGTGCCCATCGTGTATCCTGTTCAACATCTCCTTCCTCATGCTGACAGGAATTACAATACGGTCTTGGAACAGCACCAACCCCTCCAGCTCCGTGAGCTGCGACCTCTCTGGCTGGTAAGCATTTAAAGACATCCAGGCTGCCCGGCTCTCGGGCCAGCCATCTCTTATGTACCTTATAACTTCTTGCAGATCTGTGTCCAAATATGTCTCTTTCTTTATCTCTTCCAGTTTCCTTGAAGAAATGGACTTAGAGGCCAGAACTGAATCAACATACACTTTTACATCCGACTCTGTGGAGGATTCTTCAGCAGCAGCCAGCGGGAGCCTGGACAGTGTATCTGCCACAACCAGCTGCTTCCCCGGCACATGCACTGCCTGAACATTGAACCTGAGCAGTCTCATTAAAAGTCTCTGGCATCTCAAGGGTGTTTTGTCGATGTCATAAGAATTGATAAGAGGGACTAGCGGTTTGTGGTCAGTTTCCAGACTAAATTTCTCCAAACCCACTAGATAACGCTGAAAGCGTTCACAGGCCCAAACTGCAGCCAGGCACTCTTTCTCAATTTGAGCGTATTTTGACTCCGCAGCCGTCAGTGTGCGGGAACAGTAGGCGATGGGCTGTAGTTTGTTGTCATTCAGTTGCAGGAGTGCAGCCCCCAACCCATAACTGCTTGCATCAGCACTAACCACAGTCTTTTTTGAAGGGTCGTAGAACCCCAGCACTGGGGCAGACCCCAGCAGGGACTTAGCATGCAGGAACGCTTTTTCTTGTGAGGGTCCCCAGACCCAGGCAACATCTTTCTTAAGCAACTCTGTGATAGGGTGCAAAACTGTAGATAAATCTGGAAGAAACTTGCCCACGTAATTTACAAGGCCCAATATCTGTCTCAGCTCATGTACATCCGAAGGGCTTTTCATCTGTTCGATAGCCCGAATTTTCTCGGGGTCCGGCTTGATGCCATCCCCGTTGATGATATGCCCAAAGTAGCATAATTCAGTTTTCCTAAAATGACATTTTTCTTTATTCAGCTTCAGCCCAGACTCTTTGATAGCCTGCAGCACACAACTCAAACGCTGATCATGCTCCTCCACTGTAGACCCATACACTAGAATGTCGTCCATGACGACTGCTGTGCCCACGTGGCCACTCAGGAGAGAACTCATTTCCCTCTGAAAGATCTCAGGAGCGGAGGATATCCCAAAGGGAAGTCTGCAGAAACAGAACCGACCTACCGGAGTGATAAAGGTAGTCAGTTTGCGGCACTTTGGATCCAGGGGGATCTGCCAAAAGCCGCTAGAAGCGTCTAATGTGGAAAAGAACTTCGCCCCAGCCAACTTCGGGGCTATATCTTCCAGTGTCGGCAGCACAAATCTTTCCCTCTTCACTGCCTCATTCAACCTTTTCAGGTCCACACAGATGCGCACCTTTCCGTTTTTCTTTGCAACTGGAACAATGGGGGCACACCAATCAGTTGCTTCAACAACCTCTTCAATAACCCCCATAGACTTCATGCGCATGAGCTCTTTCTCCACTTGAGGCATGAGCGGGAACGGAATTCTACGAGGAGTAGAAATACTGTACGGGACTGCGTCACTTTTAAGTGCTATACGGACAGGTTTGCAGCTCAGTAGGCCCAACTCGCCAAACATATCTTCAGAGATCTCATTCACTCTGGCCACAAGGCCCAAGTCACAGGCTGCTTTTCTGCTCAATAAACTGTTAACACACTGACCTCGGATCACATGCACCCACATGGTGAACTTTTTTTGTTCGTACTCACAGCTGGCAAGAAATTTCCCCACACAATCAATGCGGCCACCAGGACTATGAACATTTGTAGTAACCTTCGCCAGCTGGGGCTGTCTAGGCAGTTTCATAAATTCAGCAAAAGACATTACAGTGATATCTGCTCCTGTGTCAATCTTAAAATCAACTTTGGCTCCCATTACAGTAAAAGTAACTTTCCAATCTTCCTCTGAGCTTGTCCGTTCCACAACAGACCCCACAAAAGACACTTCCTGACCCTCCTGGTCACTGTCCACCTGCATCTCCTTAATGTATTCAGTTTTACACACCACTTCAAAATGGCCTATTCTGTTACATTTTCTGCATCTTTTATCTCTGGCCGGGCATATAGCACTCTGATCATGAGCCCGGTAGCACCGTGTGCATCGGCCATGTTGCGCCCATCCACTTCTAGGCCTTTCCAATACTTTTGATCTACCGCTCACACTGTGCCTTTCACTAGTAATTGTTACAGAAGCATTAGTTATTTTGTTGTGAAGAGCTTATTTCCCAGCAGCAATGCCTGAACCAGCAAGCCAGCGCCTAAGAAGGGCTCCAAGAAAACCGTAACAAGTATCATTTCATAAAGAGTTAACTCTTTTTTTTCAGCTTTTAGAAACTATTGCCTAAATACACATTTTTGCTGGCCTCAGCTCTAAGTTTAGGGATAACCAATCCCATTGTCTAATCACCTCTGGAGCCAGACTGCTAATTGATAAGATGAACTTGTAAACTTGTTATCTTAAGTACTGTAATCCTATTGTGGCCTGTCAAAGGACAGTGCTCTCTATCTAAATGTGTGATGGGGGATTTTGTGCTCCCCCCCCCCTCTCCCCCTGGGAGTGCCCTGTGTGCATGTAACCTTAATAAAAAGCAGGCTGGGCATCCCAGTGCTGAGTTCTTGTTTGACCCTCAATCGCAGCGTTGACTCGTTTTTGTGGGCAGAAGGGTATCCTAGCTGTACTACAGCTAAGGGAGATTATTCTATATTTGCGAGACTCATATAGAATACTATGGAAAGCAGCTTCTCCCCTCTTTAGCAATAGGGATCCAGGCTACTAAGCGGTCCATCTCTCAGCGAGACTAAGGGTAACCGTAACATTTGGCGGCAGCGGCGGGATTTTCCTGGATTTCCTAGGAGAGGTACAGAACGGATGGAGAACGCTTACGAAAAATTGAAGCATACAACCCTAAAGGATTTACTTGAAAGCAGAGGGGGGTACGCCAGCAACCGGCCGAGGAGAGAGCTGATCGCAGAATTGAACGAACTGGATCAGAGCTTCACAATGGCGGAAACACCGACCACGATTAGTGACGAAAAAACCAGGATTGTTCGGGAAAGGCTCTCATTATACGGGCCGAACCCCTCCATGGAATTGGTACAGCAGTTGATGGCGGAGGCGGACGAGGATATACGAGAGACTCGAGCCCACGAACTCAACCTAGCGAACGCACACCGCAATGCTGTAGCCCCGCAGGTAATCATCCCTGTCGAAAATGCTGGGAGGCCCAAGATACCCTATACGGCATTTCGACCCTTTCTAGAGAGCGAGACAGGGATTGATGAATATTTGGCGGACTTCGAAAGGCAATGTGCCCTGCACCAGATTCCCAACAGAGAGTGGCCCACGATATTGTCTGGGAAACTATCCGGGCGAGCCCTGGAAGCCTTTCGTACTCTGGGTGCTAAGGAAGTGACACAGTATGAGCTAGTTAAGGAGACACTGTTGCGACGGTACGCTGTAACTCCGGACACGTATCGCCGACAGTTTCGGGGCACGGAAAAGAAGCCTAACGATACCCATATGGAATGGGCGCACCGAATGCGGAGAGCGGCAAATCACTGGCTGAGCGGAAGTAAAGCGGTGACTGGGGAGGAAATTTTACAATTGTTTCTCTTAGAACATTTTTATAATGGCATGGAACAGCAAGGGAAGGAATGGCTGCGAGACAGGCGGCCTTCTACCTTAGAAGAAGCAGCCAAATTGGCCGATGAACATTATGACTCCCGTCTTCACGAACCCATGAACTACCGAGCTCCAGCACGGGTCGAACCCAGAGAGGTTTACCGTGCACCCCCTCGTGCTGAATTCCGAGCCCCAGTGCCCACAGGGCCCGTCCGACACTCAGGACCACCCAATAACAGCTCTGAGCGTCACAGACCGACTTGCCACCGATGCAAGCAACCAGGGCATTTCATGGCTAGCTGCCCCCTTAATACGCACCAGACACCCAGGAATTACAATTACCCCTCTGGGTCCTATCGTCCGGCCCGGGCCCTCTGTGTTAACCAAGAGGCCCCTATGGAGGGATATGTGGGGCCGGCTTCACGAGGCAGACCCTGTATATGCTGCCTCAGATAACCGCCAGCACCATCGGCAGAGGGTATGGCTCGAGGGGCGATCTACCGAGGGATTGCGAGACACAGGGGCTACTATCACGCTGGTACAGAGTCATTTGGTGCCAGAGCACAAGCGATCCGGACAGACTGTGGCCGTTAGAGTGGCGGGGGGGGGATGTGTACAAAATTCCAACAGCTAAAGTGCATCTTGATTGGGGAGCGGGAAAGGGGCCTGTGAACGTGGGCCTAATGGATAATTTACCTGCCGAAGTACTACTGGGCAACGATTTGGGCCCCATGACTTCTGCCTATGCTCCAGTATGCAACAACGAGGCGGACCCAGTGACTACACGGGCCCAAGCCCGGACGGAGCGAGAGCTCTCACCAGTGCGGGAGACACAGGTAAGACCTACCCCGACCTTGCCTGACAGGTTAGGCCCCATACCCTGGGACACCCCAGATGCTTTCGAGGCAGAGTCTAAGACTGACCCGACCTTACAAAAGTACCGGGAACGAGCAGAGACCGGAGGGGGCGGGGCAGATAACGAAACATTCTTATGGGAAAAAGGGAAACTATACCGCTGGACAGAGAAAAGGGGACAGCGTAGGCGACAGCTGGTAGTGCCCCACAAATACCGTCAAGAAATCCTCAAAATAGGCCACGACATCCCCTTAGCAGGCCACCTAGCCGTTTCCCGTACCCTACACCGCATTACTCACACGTTCTTTTGGCCAGGGGTGCACGCTGACGTTAGAACTTACTGTAACACCTGCGATGTGTGTCAACGAGTAGGAAGGCGAGGCGATCACCCTAAAGCCCAGCTAGTAAATATGCCCATTGTAGAGGAACCCTTCAGCCGGGTTGCTATTGACCTAGTGGGACCACTGGCTACCCCTAGTCCCTCCGGTAAGCGCTACATTCTTACCGTAGTGGACTACGCTACCAGGTACCCAGAGGCTGTCGCCCTATCCAACATACAAGCGGATACGGTAGCGAATGCACTAGTACAGGTGTTCTCCCGGGTAGGATTTCCAAAAGAAATCCTATCCGACCGAGGCACCCAATTTACGGCTGAATTAACCCAACAACTCTGGCAGGTTTGCAAAATTAAGTCCCTCCTGAGCTCCCCATACCACCCCCAGACGAACGGGCTGTGTGAGAGGTTCAATGGGACCCTCAAGCAAATGCTCAAGACGTTCACTCAGGAATACCGAGACTGGGAACGCTTCCTGCCGCACCTCCTATTTGCTTATCGGGAGGTGCCCCAGGAAACGACAGGGTTCTCTCCCTTCGAGTTGCTCTACGGAAGAAAGGTACGGGGACCCCTAAACCTGATCCGGGAGCACTGGGAGGGAGAGATGGAGGCTGACGGTGTCCCCATTGTGCCATACGTGCTGGAACTCAGGGACCGAATGGAGCAATTAGCCAAATCCGTGCGGGCTAATCTCCAGTTGGCCCAGAGAAGACAGAAAGTATGGTACGATCGGGGGGCCCGAAAGAGAATCTTCACCATAGGACAAAAGGTGTTAGTACTTAAGCCGGTGAAGACAGACAAATTGCAGGCGTCCTGGCAGGGTCCCTACCAGATCGTAGAGAAAAGGGGAGACACCACTTATGTGATAGCTAGCTGCCATGACAACAATCTTAGAAAGACATTCCATGTAAACATGCTCAAGGAATATTTTGAGCGACCAGAGAACGTGACGGCCGTATGTTGTTCCCCTCAGGAAGACCCCGACAGTTTACCCATTCCAGACCTATTAGAAAAGAGTCTCCCCACAGGTATAGTGGCGCAGGTTCAGATAGGGGACCGACTTAGCCCCACTGAAAGGGAGCAGCTCAACCAACTCCTCCAGTCCAAACACCTCACCTTCTCCCCGAAGCCAGGGTACACTACTTTAACCACCCACCAGGTAGATACTCCGGGACAAGCTCCCTTGCGCCAGGCTCCGTACCGAATCCCCGAAGCAGTTAGGACAGGAATGAAGAAGGAGATCGATGAGATGCTCCAGCTCAGGGTAATTGAGCCCTCCGATAGTCCATGGGCCTCCCCAGTTGTCTTGGTGCCCAAGAAAGATGGGACCACCCGGTTCTGTGTAGACTATCGGAGGCTCAATGAAAATACCGTGACGGACGCTTACCCTATGCCCAGGGTAGACGAGCTACTCGATCGTATAGCCAGGGGAAATTACCTGACCACTATTGACCTCTGCAAAGGTTACTGGCAGATTCCCCTGGCCCCGGAGGCTATCCCCAAGTCGGCATTCGTCACCCCATTCGGCTTATATCAGTTTAGGGTAATGCCGTTTGGGATGAAGAATGCCCCAGCTACATTCCAGCGCTTGGTGGATAGGCTCCTGGATGGCTTCCAGAGTTTTGCTTGCGCCTACCTGGACGACATAGCGATCCACAGTGAGTCCTGGGAGGACCACTTAGCTCATGTGGGAATGGTTCTGGATCAGATCCGGGCTGCTGGCCTGACTCTGAAGCCAGAAAAAATGCCACTTTGGGATGGCCGAGGTACAGTACCTGGGTCACCGGGTGGGGTGTGGAAAGCAGCGACCAGAGCCAGCCAAAATAGAAGCTGTCGCCAATTGGCCCACCCCCATCACTAAGACTCAGGTCCTAGCCTTCCTGGGCACGGCAGGGTACTATAGACGGTTCGTACCAGACTACAGCACACTTGCCAAACCCCTGACTGACTTGACCAAGAAGAACTTACCTCGACAGGTCCTGTGGTCTCCCCACTGTGAAACGGCTTTCCAGGCTCTCAAAAATGCTCTAATTAACGCTCCTGTCTTGGCGGCCCCAGCCCTTAACAAACGTTTTATCGTCCATACAGACGCTTCCATGTTCGGGCTGGGAGCTGTCCTCAGCCAAGTAGGCGAAGATGGAGGGGAGCATCCAGTTGCCTACATCAGCCGGAAGCTCCTGCCCCGCGAAGTCAGCTATGCAGCGGTCGAAAAGGAGTGTTTGGCTTTGGTGTGGGCATTAAAGAAATTGACTCCCTATTTATATGGTCAGGAGTTCACTCTGGTCACCGACCATAACCCGTTGGTGTGGCTGAACCGGGTCTCTGGAGATAACGGCAGGCTATTACGTTGGAGCTTATCGTTGCAACCCTTCAATTTCACCATTACTTACAGACCTGGGAAACAGAATGGCAACGCCGACGGGTTGTCCAGACAAACAGACCTCAGCCCCGCATAACCAGCGGTCTGGACAGCCTTAGTCTGCCCCGAAAAGGGGTCAGACCGTGTCTGCCAGAGTGTTCCACAGAAAGGGAGCACTGTTACAGAAGCATTAGTTATTTTGTTGTGAAGAGCTTATTTCCCAGCAGCAATGCCTGAACCAGCAAGCCAGCGCCTAAGAAGGGCTCCAAGAAAACCGTAACAAGTATCATTTCATAAAGAGTTAACTCTTTTTTTTCAGCTTTTAGAAACTATTGCCTAAATACACATTTTTGCTGGCCTCAGCTCTAAGTTTAGGGATAACCAATCCCATTGTCTAATCACCTCTGGAGCCAGACTGCTAATTGATAAGATGAACTTGTAAACTTGTTATCTTAAGTACTGTAATCCTATTGTGGCCTGTCAAAGGACAGTGCTCTCTATCTAAATGTGTGATGGGGGATTTTGTGCTCCCCCCCCCCTCTCCCCCTGGGAGTGCCCTGTGTGCATGTAACCTTAATAAAAAGCAGGCTGGGCATCCCAGTGCTGAGTTCTTGTTTGACCCTCAATCGCAGCGTTGACTCGTTTTTGTGGGCAGAAGGGTATCCTAGCTGTACTACAGCTAAGGGAGATTATTCTATATTTGCGAGACTCATATAGAATACTATGGAAAGCAGCTTCTCCCCTCTTTAGCAATAGGGATCCAGGCTACTAAGCGGTCCATCTCTCAGCGAGACTAAGGGTAACCGTAACAGTAATTTTTCTAGACTGTTGCACTTCATCCACAATACTCTCAGACCTCAGATCAGCACTTTGCTTTTTCACCAGTTCACTCTGGCGGGCCATCCTAATAGCCCCTTCTAACGTTAAATCAGGCTCTAACTGCAGCTTCAGGGAGACTTCAGCATCTGCAATTCCAATAACTATTCTGTCTCTGATTTGCTCTTCTTTAGCAACACCAAACTCACAGAATTCAGCTAATTCATACAGGCTGCGCACAAATGACTCCACAGATTCTCCCACACGCTGATTACGTTTGTGAAAACAAGCTCTCTCATGAATCACATTTCTTTTGGGCACAAAGTGGGCACTGAGTTTATCCATAACTATATCAAAGTTAAATTCTTCCCCTTCTTGGAAAGTAAAAGCATTGAACACTGGCTCTACATCTTTCCCCATGGAGTATAAAAGAGAATTAACTTGTACTTCACCACTCTCCTTGTTCAGTTTGGATGCAATCCTGAAGCGCTGAAACCGCTGACGCCATGTGGGCCAAGCTGCAGGCTGAGAAAAGTCAAAAGGCTCAGGTGGGGTAAACTTTGACATCGTTATCATCAGAAACAGAAGCGTAGTCCAGAACTTCTGACACCATGTCATGAGATACAGGACATATGCAGGGCACAGCAATGATGGTACAACTCTATTTTATTACAGAGCATAGCAATACACATCCAGACAGGTTGATTGTCCTAAACTAACTGCGACACAGACACCGGACCTAAGCCCCGCCCACCAGCTAGTGACATCACATCCTGCTATCATCACAATATTAATATAAATTGCTTAATTACATGTAGTGAAGCAACTTTGCAATATACTTTCATTCTTTATTGTTTTATCCTTTCCTGTAATTTCATTCTAAATATTGTGAGCTTTCCAATTCATGCTAAACACAGCTACATTCCACACAGTCATTGGTTGCACACTCAAGTAAGCCATTTATAACCATTCCTCATTGGTCTCAGCAAAAAAAGGTAATCAAAGTCACAATATGGCGATGCACACTGCTTTATGGACATTGAAATGTTTTTCTATATTTAAGCAACTAATATCATTTTTAAAAATACATGTACAAATTATTCTCAGTCTAATCTTTGCTCGGAATACAAAGATTTTATTTAGGCCAGATTACGAGTGGCATGCTAACAGTTATGCGCAACCGATAAGGGGTTTATCGGGGTTGTTTGCATGCATCGGATGTAGTAAACTTGATCGCTTGAACGCAATGGAGTTTTAGTGATAGTGCAACCTCAGAGCTATGGTTAACTGTTTCACAAAGCCAAAATGTGTCACAAAACACATCAAAAGTAAAATGTAAAAGTACAGTTACACTCATAATAACACTATCTAAAAAAATTATTTAAAAAAAATATTGCACAATAAAGGCTCAAATATATGAAGACTATAAAAAAGGCTTTTAACATAGAGATACAAACATACACATGTCTAAATATGTATATATATATATATATATATATATATATATATATATATATATATATATATATATATATATATATATATATATATATATATATATATATATGTAATGTTAAACACAACAAGAGAACTCATCTGGGAAAAGTAGCCAGGATGAAAAAAGACAGGGAATTCAGCACTCTTTTGAAAATAATCAATTTTTACTAGCACAATATTTTGCATAGATTACAGTGGAGACGGCATATGGGGCCCTCCCCCTACCCACGCAATGCAAAGAAAGGTAGTATTAACAATGTGAGAATTCAAAGTCAATTTGCAACAAAAATATATTACAAAAAATATTGGATATATCAAATCCAATACACTAAACCTGACCGGTCAGGGGATGTGCGGTACAATTTGCCCAGAAACATAAATACAGCAAAATGCGGAGTTGGCCATAGAAAGACCAGTCACACTTTCTACACCCTGCTGCACACAGCACCCCTGTAAAGAGGTTCCCGCTGGGCAGGTTAAACGGCAAGTGGGATCTAAGAAAGAAGTGACAGTCTTAAAATAGACGGTATAAAAGTATCAGACATACCTTAAGATAATGTACAATATAGAAAAGTATATTCAGAGGGAAAGTGTACTTCAAAGATCGACTACACCCTGCTGCAACCGACACCTCACCTTGGAGGTATATGCTGTCGGGCAGGTAATAGAAATGGGATCTAAGTGATCAATGGCGACACACCCTCAGGATATGTACAAAAGTATGTAAGCATAACATTTGGATCATCATATGAAATGGCATATATAGACTTTATATCAAGGTATAGATGGTCAAAGCTTAAATTCGGAACAGAGACCTTAAAGCAATAACGTAAGCACATGCAATAAAGGCAAGCAAAGAAACATGTTAGTGCTAAGCATGGATCCATCCATTATTATTAGGTAAGTTGTGATCCTTGAAAGTTCCTAAGGAAAGCTGGACGCCCTCTCGACAGAGCAGCGTATGCCAGGGTGCAAAATTAATGCACAGTATCCAGAACTGATTAGTGCAGTTAGTGGCAAGAAAAATAATAACAATGTGGAACCATACGACCTGAGTGATTCAGTAAATGTAAGCCATGCCAAGTAGCTGTAAATCCATGACAGGTATTGCCAAATGTTGATCCGAACTTTGCTTCGGGATGCCTGTAAAGTAACCGTGAAGACGTGCTGGAAGTTACTTTCTCTGAGATCCACACACGCACATCACGTGATCCGGTCGGCTGGACCTATACCGACGCGCGTTTCACCCGTACGTCCAAGATGCTTAACGGGCTTCGTGTGCACACTATTCCAGGATTTATTTAGGCGCTAACAGTCATATTTAATTAATAAATTCAAAAGAAAAAAGAGAGAAGACCGCCACAATATACGTGGATTTCAAAGAATGACAAGGTTGCACACTTCATCCAACTTTAACACAAAGCATTTATTAAATCTTAGTGTCGATCGTCTGACAGAATCCCTTAGCCCCTCACAAGTGCAAAAATTAATATATAATGCAATGAATAACAAAATAACGATTGCAGCAACATCAAAGTAAAAGAGCCAAATGCCCCTTTAAGTCCGTGAACCAAAATTAAAGTTGGTGAGCACTTAGTGTTAATACACGCTCACGTAGCTTCCAAACAACTAAATTACAGCAGTTCTCTGTTAAATGTCCAATTGACAATTGCAACTCGCAACAGGGAAAAGAGAAAAAAACATTGTTGCATATGGGAAACTTCGATCAGATCACAGACCTAACCAACACCATTTTTTCTTTCTTTTGAATTTATGTGTATATATATATATATATATATATATATATATATATATATATTAATATGTGTGTACATATGTATTTATATGTGTAAATATGTATTTACAAACATATATACACAAACACATAAAAATATATGTTTGCATATAAATATATATATATATATATATATATATATATATATATAATATGTGCATTACAGCCCTTTGCAGTCAAGTAGATGAAAATATGTAAAATAATTTTTATGCAACATTAATCTTTAATAAAGTGTTATATTGTGTATTTACTGTAAATATTTCACATTCCAATGTTCTTCACATGAGGGAATATGTTCTAATTATTTTTATATAGATATTCCTATACATAGGTATAGATATATATTGTACCAAAATAGAATAATATATAATATATATAAAAATATGTATTTATGAATAAATAGAACATATTCTGCTATGTGAGAACACTGTTCATATTTTCATGTCAAGTTAGAGCACTTCAGAATATGCGATCGGGTTTGCGTGCGAGGGGGAACAGATTAACGCATGCAAGATATTCTAAGTTCAACCTTGTCAGGGTATTAGTGAGTGATATTTAATTGATATATATCAACATATAATATAGGTAATACTTCAATATTATATGAAATGCTTAGACCATTAAACCCCCCTCTTTCTTACCAAATACACATCCCAAAACTACAAAGAGAACATTTGTTCCCCAACTAGAAAGTAGAATCTTCAAAAAATTCTTTACCTTATCACTTAATGAGATTAGATCTTTGCAAACAAGATAAACCTGTTACCTAGATCACAGGAAACTCTGTGGACAGCAGATGCAGGTCTGGACTCATGTTTGAAACTCAGGATCTTCAGGAAAGCAGTTCATTTACACTATGTATGTATAAACAAGACACTGTAATTCCTGCAACTCTTAAATACACAATCCTTGTCTAGAAAGGTGATAGTTTAGATGCCAGCATATGGGAGGCTCATATATATATATTGGTCTGGGAGATATACCTTATACCTGATATACTATATTAGATAAGTGTCTGCTGTATTGAGTGGGTAGCTGTATTGGTGAATTTAAAATGTTTGACTGTGTCAGAATAAAACTACATTTATTTTTCTTTGTTTCAGGAATCTGGTGTGAAAATGAGGTTCCAAATATGACTAGTAAATACTAGTATATAAATACCTATGTAATGTGTGCCATGAATTGTATCATATAATTTTATGCACTCAATATTAAGGGATATCCAAAGATAGGCAATGTATTCCTATTAGATAGAGTAAAATCAAATATATATATACAGTATATCTATAATTATATTAATTACTACAGAATTACATCAGACTGCTACTCACAGGGTATGTATATGATATAAGATGATAACTGGAAAAGGTGGCAATATTATATCAGAATATGAACTAAAATATTAATTAATTTCATGCTGAAATTATTAGTTAAAATCCTTTTTAGTCCCCTTATAGAAACCTGACTTTTGGGTACATCTCTTAAAACATTATCAGTCGGAAGTATATATATATTTTGCCAAGTAAAAATTTTGTTGAAAAATCCAGTGAGTGCAAGGTCTTTCTTTGATGGTATATCTAATTCTACTAGCACCCTGGTTGCTGCAATTAAGTGAGAGTGCACATCTTTGCTAACGTATATATATATATATATATATATATATATATATATGTTGTATACATTTAATGTTGTACTTAGGTCTAGTGTTTAAATGTATAAGAATACATACTAAATAAATATACTCATGCTTAGTCTTAAAGTGTACATGCTCAGTTGAGCCAGATAATCACATGTATATTGACCAAATAGTTTATTGAGCTAGAAAATATGTGTATTAAGAATAAGAAACACTATAAAAATGTATAATAAAATATATTTCTCTGTAGTATTTTGCAAACAAAGCTACATTTCAGTTGCCTGTAGCCTCTGGTGTCCAATATAAGAATTGCAGCCAAAGGTATTCAATTGGGAAATTGAATAACCAATAAATTAAACAAAGAAAGCTAAGGGCGTAATCAGAGATTTTCCATTGAGTGATTTAGAATTGAAGGTGGAGTCAGTGACAGACAGAAAGACTATGCAAAGAAGGGAACACAAAAAACACACTTTGGTTTAGGGCCTGGTTTGGAATAACTCTCTATGTTTGAGATGCCCTGTTTGCAAAAATACCTTCACATATGACTTTGGAAAACTCTGAACTTTAATTGGAGCTGTATTTAAAGGTGTAATTAATTTATAGTTATAATTTACATTTTAGAGACCTGTGTAGTCCATAAATAATTATATTAGTGCTAAGTAAATTTATTATTTAGAGGAATGGGTTTAGTATTTTAAGGTTCATAGTTTAAACCGAAGGTACTGTGGTATATTATAACAATTGCATTTATTATTGTGGTTAAATCTCTGGTTGGTGTTAATTAAGCATTTTATGTTAGATCCATATTTTGGCATTGGACTAGTGTTGTTGGCTAATTATAAATTGTTCTTGTAAAGCCTAATGATAGTATTTGATGTTGTATTCATTTTGAGTTAAGGTTAATTCATATAAACATTCATATAAACATTGCCCATAATATTGAGGTACCTGACGATTAATTTGAATATTGATTGATCTAAATATTTTATAGCCTGCTCGCTATAAGATATTGTAACAACTAGACATATATATTTGGTCATAATCAATACACTTTTTTCTGCATAAATACAATCAATGTGTTTAGAGATTAACTGGTTAGAATTTAGGAATGAATTTTATTTGAGATTAAATATTAATATTTATAATAATTTTATTGTCATAATTTCTGGATATCTTAATAGCATTTTGGAATACATTACAGAGATTATATAATGTTTCACTGGAGTGTATTGACAAATTCTACTATATTCATTGGAGATATTGCTGACAATAATTTTATACTGCTATTAATTATTAATATTCATAATTGCAATACGTAACACGTTGGTGGCAATTGCTGCTGATAAATATACCAGCATTACTGGAGGATACTTCTGAGATGTATCAATAACCTTTTGTACGCATCAGGTTAGCGCACAAGTGAAAACTTTTTACTTTGAACTTGTAATATTCACTCTACCTGACATGCGCAAAAAGTTTACTTCTAGCGGGAATTAGCGCGCGAACGGGAGAGTTAAATACAGCTCCACTTTTAATCTGGCCCTTAGTGTTTAATGTCCCTTAAGATATTGGTTACATTAGAAAAAAGGTTACGCATTTTTTTCATGTTTGCTAATAAATATTCCATTACTGTGTATTTGTCTTTATTGGGCGCTGGTGTTAAATTTGCGGTTTAACAAGAAAAGGGTTATAACCTCGTTTTCTCTAACCTAAAGATGGAGCCAAAGATTAAAACATAACTTTTATTCTAATTATTAAAAAAATATCAACAGGAATATCAATTAAATATAATAATATACAAGTAGCACTGCCAGATTACTGAAAATGGATACATTGAAGAGTCAAGTGTATCTCTACACTTATCCCCATGTAACAACAATTAGTTAAAACAATCTATATCTTGATCAGTCCTAGAGCAATACTAAACAAAGAGATCCTTTGTGAAACATGAGTTAAAAAGATCCCTAACAAATTTACAGTCTATGATAACGTGAGAGCAAGTAATGAAAAACCAGTGAGTCATTCAAATCACTAAAAATACATTTTATTCCTCAGATGCATAAAAATTGTAAAAACATCTTCACAGCAAAACTATTGCTACAGCCTACTGAGTCTGTGTAACTTCAACACTAGAAAGTATTCACAGGCTGCAGAATTCTGTGTATATTTGATGTGGACACCAGATGGGGCTATTGTCCTTATGTATTTACAACAGCAATTAAAATCAGGTTTAAAAAAAAGATTTCATGATTTATATAGAGCATATGATTTTAAACAGAGTTTCTTTGCTCTCTTGGTATATTTTGTTGAAAAGCAGAGACGTATGCTTAGGAGCTGGCCCATTTCTGGATCACTATATGGCAGCAGTTTTGCAAGAATGGTGGTATCCAATTGCATGAGCACTAGATAGCAGCACTATTTCCTGTCATGAAGTACACCAGGTGCCTACCTAGGTATCTCTTTAACACAGAATATCATGGGAACCAAGCAAATTGGATAATATAAGTAAAAGGGAAACCTTTTTAAAATTGTACAGGGAGTGCAGAATTATTAGGCAAGTTGTATTTTTGAGGATTAATTTTATTATTGAACAACAACCATGTTCTCAATGAACCCAAAAAACTCATTAATATCAAAGCTGAATAGTTTTGGAAGTAGTTTTTAGTTTGTTTTTAGTTATAGCTATTTTAGGGGGATATCTGTGTGTGCAGGTGACTATTACTGTGCATAATTATTAGGCAACTTAACAAAAAACAAATATATACCCATTTCAATTATTTATTTTTACCAGTGAAACCAATATAACATCTCAACATTCACAAATATACATTTCTGACATTCAAAAACAAAACAAAAACAAATCAGTGACCAATATAGCCACCTTTCTTTGCAAGGACACTCAAAAGCCTGCCATCCATGGATTCTGTCAGTGTTTTGATCTGTTCACCATCAACATTGCGTGCAGCAGCAACCACAGCCTCCCAGACACTGTTCAGAGAGGTGTACTGTTTTCCCTCCTTGTAAATCTCACATTTGATGATGGACCACAGGTTCTCAATGGGGTTCAGATCAGGTGAACAAGGAGGCCATGTCATTAGATTTTCTTCTTTTATACCCTTTCTTGCCAGCCACGCTGTGGAGTACTTGGACGCGTGTGATGGAGCATTGTCCTGCATGAAAATCATGTTTTTCTTGAAGGATGCAGACTTCTTCCTGTACCACTGCTTGAAGAAGGTGTCTTCCAGAAACTGGCAGTAGGACTGGGAGTTGAGCTTGACTCCATCCTCAACCCGAAAAGGCCCCACAAGCTCATCTTTGATGATACCAGCCCAAACCAGTACTCCACCTCCACCTTGCTGGCGTCTGAGTCGGACTGGAGCTCTCTGCCCTTTACCAATCCAGCCACAGGCCCATCCATCTGGCCCATCAAGACTCACTCTCATTTTATCAGTCCATAAAACCTTAGAAAAATCAGTCTTGAGATATTTCTTGGCCCAGTCTTGACGTTTCAGCTTGTGTGTCTTGTTCAGTGGTGGTCGTCTTTCAGCCTTTCTTACCTTGGCCATGTCTCTGAGTATTGCACACCTTGTGCTTTTGGGCACTCCAGTGATGTTGCAGCTCTGAAATATGGCCAAACTGGTGGCAAGTGGCATCTTGGCAGCTGCACGCTTGACTTTTCTCAGTTCATGGGCAGTTATTTTGCGCCTTGGTTTTTCCACACGCTTCTTGCGACCCTGTTGACTATTTTGAATGAAACGCTTGATTGTTCTATGATCACGCTTCAGAAGCTTTGCAATTTTAAGAGTGCTGCATCCCTCTGCAAGATATCTCACTATTTTTGACTTTTCTGAGCCTGTCAAGTCCTTCTTTTGACCCATTTTGCCAAAGGAAAGGAAGTTGCCTAATAATTATGCACACCTGATATAGGGTGTTGATGTCATTAGACCACACCCCTTCTCATTACAGAGATGCACATCACCTAATATGCTTAATTGGTAGTAGGCTTTCGAGCCTATACAGCTTGGAGTAAGACAACATGCATAAAGAGGATGATGTGGTCAAAATACTCATTTGCCTAATAATTCTGCACTCCCTGTATTCTCTGAAAATTAATTTTTTGAGTTTCATATCCCTTTAAAAACTAATCTTCTTGCATCTCTTACACGGCATCTCCTAAATTATGTACAATTGTTATTATATATATATAATTTAAATGTGCAGATTAAATATATAAATGTGTATGTCATATTGTCTTAGTATTTATTTCTTGATTTCTTATATTGTTTAGGGATAGGAAAGTCAAAATGAAACCTGCATGATTCAGATAGAGCATGTCATTTTAAGACACTTTTAAATTTACTTCTATTTTCAAATGTGCTTCGTTCTCTTAGTATCCCTTTGTTAAACATGAATACGCACATATCATACACTAGAGGGGGCTGCTGCTAATTGGTGCCTGCACACATTTGTCTCTTGTGATTGGCTAACTAGATGAGTTCAGCTAGCTGCCGTAGTGCAATGCTGTCCCTTCAGCAATGGATAACAAGAGAATGAAGCAAATTTGATAATAGAAGAAAATTTTAAAGTTGCTTAAAATTGTATTCTCTATCTGAATCATAAAATACAATTTTGGGGTTTACTATCCCTTTAAGAGCAGGGGTGTGTTTTCGTCTAGGCCAACTGTGCTCAGAGGGAAACAAAATTAGTTCAATGGCCTCTATTTATCAAGCCGTCAACTGCAAATACGCTGGAATTCCGCAGCGTATTTGTGGCGAGGCTGATTCGCCATATTTATCAAGCCCTACAGACCTGCAAAAGTAGAATTTGGTGTCGTAAGCTACGTTCCGCCGGACTCAGTCTGACACAGATCGATTCTTATGTCACTCCAGATGTGCCGAACACAAGTTCGGCACAATCTGACTACTTTTGGAAGTTATCAAATTCCTAGCAGGTATGCTCGGCACTTTTCCTGCCCAGCGTACCTGGTTTTCAATCCGCCGCCCTGGAGGTGGCGGATCCCATAGGAATCAATGGGAGTCTGACAGCAGTGAAAGCTCATGTTCGCTGCTGCCCGATATCCCATTGATTCCTATGGGAAATGTCTGCACCTAACACCCTAACATGTACCCCAAGTCTAAACACCCCTAATCTGCCCCCCTACACCACTGCCACCTATAAAATACTTATTAACCCCTAAACCGCCGCTCCCAGAGCCCACTGCAACTAAATAAACTTATTAACCCCTAACCCGCCACTCCCGGACCCCGCCCCAACTAAATTAAATGTTTAACCCCTAAACCGCCCCACCTACATTAAACTTATTAACCCCTAGCCTGCCCCCCCTATACCGCCGCCACCTATATTAAAGTTATTAACCCCTATCCTGCCCCCCCATACCGCCGCCACCTATATTAAAGTTATTAACCCCTATCCTGCCCCCCTACACCGCCGCCACTATATTAAACTTATTAACGCCTAAACCTAAGTCTAACACTAACACCCCCCTAACTTAAATATTATTTAAATAAATCTAAATAAATATTACTATTATTAACTAAATTATTCCTATTTAAAATTAAATACTTACCTATAAAATAAACCCTAAGATAGCTACAATATAACTAATAGTTACATTGTAGCTATTCAAGGATTTAATTTTATTTTACAGAGAAGTTTGTATTTATTTTAACTAGGTAGACTAGTTATTAAATAGTTATTAACTATTTAATAACTACCTAGCTAAAATAAGTACAAATTTACCAGTAAAATAAATCCTAACCTAAGTTATAATTACACCTAACACTACACTATAATTAAATAAATTAAATTAATTAACTACAATTCCCTACAATTAAATACAATTAACTAAAATTAACTTAGGTACAAAACCCCCCCACTAAATTACAGAAAATAAAAAAAAATTACAGGAATTTTAAACTAATGACACCTAATCTAAGACCCTAATAAAATACAAAAAAAGCCCCCCAAAATAATAAAAATCCCTACCCTATACTAAATTACAAATAGCCCTTAAAAGGGCCTTTTGCGGGGCATTGCCCCAAAGTAATCAGCTCTTTAACCAGCCCTTAAAAGGGCTTTTTGCGGGGCATTGCCCCAAAGTAATCAGCTCTTTTACCTGTAAAAAAAAAGAAATACAACCCCCCCAACATTAAAACCCACCACCCACACACCCCTACTCTAAAACCCACCCAAATCCCCCTTAAAAAAACCTAACACCTGAAGATCACCCTACCTTGAGCCGTCTTCAACCAGCCAGGCCTAAATCTTCATCCAATCCGGGCGATGTGGTCCTCCATCCGGCAGAAGTCTTCATCTAATCGGGGCAGAAGAGGTCCTCCATCCGTTAGAAGTCTTCATCCAAGCGGCATCTTCTTTCTTCATCCTTCCGGAGCGGAGCGGCACCACCTTGAAGACCTCAGACACGGAACATCCTCCTTGACCGACGACTAGACGACAAATGAAGGTTCCTTTAAATGACGTCATCCAAGATGGCGTCCCTCAAATTCCGATTGGCTGATAGGATTCTATCAGCCAATTGGAATTAAGGTAGGAAAAATCCGATTGGCTGATTGAATCAGCCAATAGAATTGACCTCGCATTCTATTGGCTGTTCCGATCAGCCAATAGAATGCAAGGTCAATCTGATTGGCTGATTGGATCAGGAATCAGCCAATCAGAATCAAGTTCAATCCGATTGGCTGATCCAATCAGCCAATCAGATTGAGCTCGCATTCTATTGGCTGTTCCGATCAGCCAATAGAATGCGAGCTCAAATTGGCAAAAGAAAAAAATTCTTCCCGTGCTACCGGAGGTGGAACAGCTTATGTCGCAGATCTGACCAATTACGAGCAGAGACTCGTGCAGCGTCTAGGTCCAGAAGTAATCGTCGGTATTACAGATGATTGTGATAGCGACCTAAGAGGTAAAACATCTAATAACTATAATTAATTAGTAGTATTTTAATTGAATGATGATCATATTGTAATTATCTAGTAGAGTCGGTTTATCCAAATAGTTATTATTTAAATATATTTTGTCAAATACATTTTTATTGGCGACAAATTTGATTATGTAAAATATAGGCCTATTCCAGCTAAATTTTTCTATAGTTTTCTAATTAACCTCTGTTATCTAATTTACTTCATTCTCTTGATATCCTTTGCTGAAAGGCATATCTAGATATGCTTACTAGCTGGTTGCACATAGATGCCTCGTCTGATTGGCTCACCCAATTCTAAAGAAAGAATCAAATTAGATAATAGAAGTATATTGGAGTGTATTTTTAAATTATATTTTCTATCTGACTCATGAAAAAATATTTTGGTGTTTAATGTCCCTATAATACTTAGGCATCAAATCAAACCAAGCTCAAACCACTAGTATAGCTATGTGAGCTCTGTATTAAATTAATGTTTGAAGATACAGTGACTCGATATTTGTATCCTAATTTGACATTTAATAATATATTTGTTATAAATCTATAAAAATGCATATACACACACACTGCATAGTATAAACTTAGAAATGCGGATACACACACGCTACAGTATACATAACACACGCAGCTACACATACACTACATATACACTTATACATGCAGATACACACACACTACATAGCATACACTTACACATGCAGATACACCCTCACACTACATAGTATAGACTTTATGCATGCATATACACACACACTATACATGCAGATATTTACAATACATGCAGATATTCAGTTATACATGCATATACTCACAATTCTTATATTAAATTTATACTTGTAGATACACACACTACATATCATACACTTATACATGCAGATACACACACACACTACATAGCATACACTTACACATGCAGATACACCCTCACACTACATAGTATAGACTTAATACATGCATTGTAATCTTGTCATTAGATTGTTTTTACAGTGGATTAATCATTGTTTGTCTACAATGCTAGTATTAAAATAACATTCTAGACTTTGGCGGCTTACATAAAAGAATAGTCCAGAGGTTAAATAAGCTTTTACAAAACAAAAGAATTATAGTGAATGGAATTCTGTCTTTTAACTTGTCATTTCATTAGCACATGAAGAAAGCACTCTTTCTTTGTCCATTAATCCTAATAAGGGAACAAATTCAATTATGTATCAACAAGCTGTTAAAAGTAGTCTTTTAACTTGTCATTTAATTTGCACATGAGCAGACGACTCTTTCTTTTACAATTAATCATAATAAGGTGATAAATTCAATTATGTGTCAACAAGCTTTTACAAATCTTTTCAATACAAACACCCTTGAGTGTCTTTAAAATGTTATAATGTCTTTAACTAAAATGTGTATTGAAAGGGGATCAAATATAAACATATTAACCTTTCTTTACTATTAAACAAAGGTTAATATAAAGATATTAACCTTTGTTTACTATTAAATTCAATTTCTTCAACCTGGATAATTTTGTGTGTGCTAGACTGTCTCTTTCAATAACCAATAGAAATATTGAACAGTTTATTTATAGTGTATTATTCTTGGAGTTATAGAAACATGAATTACGTATAATTTTCATTATCATTTATGTTTTAACAGCTCAACCATAATCGGTGACTGCTAGGGGTGGTGATGATCATGCTTCAGCCATTCCGTCAACCTCCTCAGGAACGTCGATGACAAGTGGTGGTGGCCTTACTGGACAATTGATTCGCAGCACATCTATATCGAGCCATACCTTGTTATCAGCTGATACACTTCCAGATATCAGGACCAGCACCCGGGAAACAAGTGTTGGTAGAGATACAGGTAAAAAAAAAATTATTCTAAAAAAATTTTTTTTAACCCCTTAAGGACCAGCGATGTACCCTGTATGTCGCTGGCCTTTTTTTGGGACTTGATTGTTTTATAGCGCGGTCTTGCCACCAGCGTTGAGACTGCTCTATTCCACAAAGCCTGCTGGAGGGAGGGCATTAATAGCGTGTTCTTGCTAGACTTGTGCTATTATGTCCTGAAAAAACCCTTAAAGACCAGTGACATACAGGGTACATTGTGGTCATTAAGGGGTTAAATTATCCTATTTTTCTCTAGACACATGACTTATTTTAAAAAAAAAATTATATACATTTAAAACACAGCCATCATGTCAATTATTGGTGTGTACAACATTAATTATCAATTGTGCAGAATATTTAGTAGACATGTGCGATTCGTTTCGGATCGATTTGGAGATTCGGATCGATCTGAATTAAAATACTGCCGAATTTACCGAATAAATCCGAATTAGTTCGGATTTATTCGGTAAATTCGGATGGCCATGGATTACACTAGTATTGTACAGTATATTAGATTTTATCACTCTGCTATGGGTTACACCTAATATACAGTACATAATACTAGTCTAATACACAGCACACATACCAAAATTCCGAATTTCCGAACCGAATCGAACCAAATCCAGCCGAATTTTTTCGAATCCGAATGAATCCGAAACAAATCCGAAACGAATCCGAAACGAATCCGAAACAAATTCATTCGAATTTTTCCGAATTCAAATCCATCTGAAACGAAATTTGAAAAACTCTGAATCGATCCAAACCACACCGAAACAAATTTTTCGATCATTAACATATCTAATATTTAGAATTCAAAATATTGCCCAATTTTTTTTATTTTTACACTGGGCATACTTTATTTCTTTAGAAATAGTCTACACATTAATGTCTGTAATTTTTATTATTTTGAGAGAACATAAAATTGACTCTATTATAAAGGCTGTATAGACATATTTTTGGTTTGAACTCTATTTGGCTAGACACTATATGAATACCTTTGTTTATTTTTGGTATTGGTATTCTATTGGAACTCAAACCTAGTAAGGTTCATATAATAATTTGTAATGCCTTAAAGGACGCCTTTTTTTATTTTATTTTTTAAAATTGTGGAGTGCTAGATAAAATTGCTATAACGCCTGTCTTATTTTTTTGTATTTCAATATAAAAAAAATAAAATGTTAATATATATTTATTTTATGTTAATCACAGTTGACCTTGGACATCATTTTAGGACCATGACGGGAAGTCCTCCACGGTTGTTTGATGGTGAGTATCTGTACTTGTAATAGATATGAATAATATGTTTTTTAATTTTTTTATTTTTCGGTTAGGCATCTATATCGACAATGAAACCTATTAAAAGATATTTAAATGTTTTTATATATATATCTTTATATATCTAATATATATATATATATATATATATATATATATATATATATATATATATATATAAATATCCAGACAATGTGCACTATGGATAATATGTAAAAAATTGCCTTGGGTGCTGATCAAGTATAAGTATAAACAGCAAACAGAATATCACTACAAAGGTTTTAAGTGTAAACTTTATTATTCAACATTTGCGTGTCACAAACTACCCATCCACAGACTTAAAAAGACGGCCGTGTAAGCCTGAGGATGGGTTGTTTATGACCCGAAAACGTTAACTAATAAACCTAAAATTTGGAGTGCTATTATGTTTGTGTGTATATATATATATATATATTTTTTTTTATTATTTTATTTTAAATATATATATATATATATATATATATATATATATATATATACAGTGTGTATTATGTTTGTGTGTATATATATATATATATATATTTATTTATTTTTTAATATATATATATATATATATATATATATATATACAGTATATATATATTTTTTATATATAAAAATATATTTGATTTTTCATTTGTATGTTGGGAAATATATATCTCTCAATTTTTATTTTTTTCACCAAATATTTCTAAATTTACAATAACTTATAATTTCACAGATACCGAAGAATCATCAAGGGAAGTAATTTTAATTATGGTTGCTGTAGACCCGGAATTACCAGAAGTGGAGGAACAGCAAGCCAGGGATTGTGGAAGTGAGACCCCTGAATATTTGAATGAGAAGTTGGATGCACAACCAATGGAAATACATCAACCTGTTCCTGATGAATCTGAAGTTCAGGAACCTACAGTGCATGAAAATGTAGAGCCAGCAGCACAACAAGATCAGGCAAGACCTGTGGTACCTGGCAACTCTGAAATAGATGGACAGCTTGATGATGTGTGTCTCAATAAAATTATCTCTCTTGCTAGACAATATAGGGTGGATCATAGAGAGTTACAAAATGTAATAATCACACACCTTGACCAAAGTTCATCATTAGCCGAAAGACAGTTATAATTAGACAGAGAGAGGTTTGATTGGCAGAGGCAAATGGATAAAGAACACAATGAACAGATCAATCGTTCTTTATGCCTCGCAGAACACACACTCAATGCTCTTCTTTCCATTATTAGGGAAAGAGAGGGACCTTCAGACCCCAATAGGCCAGTACATGATTGATAGCCTTAAATTTATTTTATATTTATACATTTAATTCACACTGTTTTTTGTGATTTTGCACTTTTTTATTCATTTTGTATTTTTGTTACATATAATTTGTTATTTTTGAGATACGTTAATATATAAAAAAAATTATAAAAATTTTATTTAAAGAGAATTTTTTTTTAATAAAGTTGAAAAAAAAAGGAATACAATTTTTTTATTAAAACCTTTTTTTTATTTTTTTTTTCAATAAAACTTCTTTTTTATTACTTGTAAAACAAATTTTTATTTTTATAAAATACATTCAACAGAATTTTTTCAAAATTTTTATTTTTTTATTTTTAAAGGTTCATAAACTAAAACGTTTTAGCAACATATACAATATAATTTAAAACATTATTCTAATAAAATGCTTTTAAATGGCATATTTTTTGTACAGAAAATCAACTTGTTCCATCAACATTCCCATTGTTGCCCTTATTTTGGCCAATTTAATTTTGAAATTATCATCCATAAAAGTTTATGTGCTTTCATCTTTTTTCTCTTCAAAAAATTCCATACCTTCAAATAAATCAAAACATTTTTTTCATTAAGTTAAATGTACATATTAATCACATAACAAAATAGAAACAATATATACACTTTATATAGATATCTGTATATACCTTCTTTTTCTTTTTGAGGTATGATATCCATATAATTTTCTGTCTGCACAATTTTTTCTTCTAATATGTAAACATCGTTTGAACCAGAAGCTATAGGAATATAAAAAAAATAAACTTTTTAATTTATCAGTAATAGCTTTGAAATATTTTCGATTTTTGACAATGGGAAATAAATAATATACCTTTGTCTATCATATTTTTTATAGGATGAACCAGATTTTGTTCCATCATATATACTTTTTGGTGAGCCCATGACATCCAATTCTATTTCCACTTGTACACCTTTCTCAAACAATTGACCTTTTAATAAAATTTGAAAAAATGAAAATTAATATTACATTATTGTTGGAATATTTCAGTTTCATAAAAAAAAATTGATATCTAATACCTCTTCCAAAATTAGTATCATCATCGTTTGGGCATGTGTCATCTACTTCAAGATCAAAGTAATAATTTTGTTGTTTTTGAAACAATGGATTATCTTCAGAAGAACATCCGGGAATATCTACATGTGCATTAGATTATGAAATAGAAGAGATTACATTATTTTTTAATTTTTATTATTATTTTGATGCAATTATTGATTTATTACTTCTTTGATTTTCAATTTCTAAGCCTTGTAAACACACTTATATCGTAATGTACCTTTTTGAGTGTTGACGGACAATTTTTTCACTGCTCTTTTTTTTTTTGGAGTCATAGGTATGTCCATAAGTGTCAAAGGAAGGGGTGGTGAAGATATGGCACTATTTGGAGTTTCAATCCTTATTTCTCTTAAATAACGTGGAATCTTTTTTTCCTTTGATTTAGATTTTTTCATATCTGTTTGTAAAAATTAATTTTAATTTTATTATTTGATAGAATAATACGTTATTTTTCTTTTCATATATGCAAGTTGAAGGTATACTAAACACAAACATTTTATTTCATGATTACTAATAATAATAAAATTGTAGGATTCAATCGCTTATTGAATCCTATTATCAATTTATATTTGCTCTTGTGATATCTTTATTTAAATATAATTCATTTAAAGCTTATTAGACAGTCCATTTTAGGTTAATCAACAGGTATATTGTTTACTTATTGGTGGATACATTTAGAAAAACAATAAGCTATCATAAACAAGGTTATGAAATTTTAAGACACTTTCTAATTTACTCCTATTATCAGATTTTCTTCATTCTCTTGTTATCTTTATTTGAAAATCAAGAATGTAAGTTGATGCTTGACTAATTTTGTTAAACAACATGGGTTGGCCTTGATGATTGGTGGATAAACTCATCCACCAATGAAAAAGTGCTGTACAGAGTTGTGAATAAGTACAAAACTATTTTAAGACTTATTTTTAAAATAAAGATATCAAGGGAATGAAGAAAAAATGATAATATGAGTAAATTAGAAAGATGCTTAAAATTCAATGTTCTATCTGAATACTGAAAGACAAAATTTGTGTTCAGTGTTCCTTTAAGTTTAATAGACTGTATTTCAATTCATTCAAGGGAGAAAGGTAAAAGATGGCGCAGTTATTAAGAATACTATCAATAACGCTTATTAATTATACTTACAGGTTCTTATTAGACGTTTAATAGAATTATAATATTTAGTCTCCCTACACCTAAAATCGCTGTACTTTCGTAGGCATTAACGTCTTGTCCTTTTTATCTTTGATACTCTGTACATTCTTCTTATCATTTCATATATAATATGATCACGACTGTCCTGCTTTACCAATCTAACTCCTCCCATACAATGAGGAAAATAGCGTTCCATAGCATATACCAGGATGACTATTTCTCCAGCAGTGAAAGGCTCCTGTAGTGACATTTTAGTATCTGACGTCACAACTATACTTGTCAATCAAATGGACGCATGACTATTTTTAGTATAGCGTGATATTTTTTGGTAATTCTCTAGTTTTTATAAATAGTTTGAAAATGAAGAATATTGTTTATCCAACTAACCATTACTAACAACAATTACATATTATTTTTTTATGTACATAGTTGTATTTTATAATATAATATAACAACTTTGTTTATGGATGAACAATCTTGGATATACATTTGTTCAAACACTAAATTTTGCATGATGACTGAGCACATTTTAAATACTTATCGTCATGGATAATTGAGTTATAAAACATCACTAGATCCAAGGTTGTTGACCACAGCTAACACTACTAATATTGATATTTTAAAAGATTGTAATTCATTTATATTTCATCACATTACTATGTTACAAAATCACTAGTTAAATGTAGAATAGTATGTCGAATATGTAACTGTTTTTAAAAAATTGTTGTACTATTTTCATTTTAACTATATTAGTTTTATTGGGATAAAATGTTTATAAATCTTATTAATGTTGCTTTTTTTCTTTAAATAAATAGTTAATAGATTATTGTTAAGAAAAGGAACGTCTGTTTCATGTTTTTTTTGGTGTGATCAACGCAAATAATGTTAACTCAGTTGTTTATAAAATGGAATAAAAAAAATAACAAGATGATGATTTTTCAAAATAATTTTAATTGAAAAAAAAAAAAAAAAAAAAACCAGCAACACACATTTTGCATATAACTAAAGAATTCGTTAAATTGTTTGATAAAGATCAATTATCAAAATATTGGTTAGAAACCATATCCCTTGTGGCCATGCCACGTCTATTTGTGTTCTCTCTGCAAATTTCTTCAAGAAAATCATTGAAAGGCATGGGAATATCTTCAACTATGGGGCATCCTCTTTTTGTGGCATTATTATGCAAAACACAGCAAACTAATATGATTCTAACTACTTTTTCAGTAGAATACTGCATTGCACCGCCAGATCTGTCCAGACATCGGAACCTCATTTTCAATAATCCATAAGTCCTTTCAATGACACCCATTGTAGTCTTGTGTGCTTCATTAAACCGAATATGTTTCCTGAGTTGAGGGTTATTATAGGGTGTCAGAAGCCATTCATAACAAGGGTAACCAGCATCCCCTGTAATTAAAAAAAAAAAAATATTAAAGTAAATTTTTAGAAATTCAATTATTTTTCAAAGAACTATGGCCTAGATTTAGAGTTTGGCGGTAGCCGTGAAAACCAGCGTTAGAGGCTCCTAAAGCTGGTTTTAGGCTACCGCCGGTATTTGGAGTCAGTCAGGAAAGGGTCTAACGCTCACTTTCCAGCCGCGACTTTTCCATACCGCAGATCCCCTTACGTCAATTGCGTATCCTATCTTTTCAATGGGATCTTTCTAACTCCGGTATTTAGAGTCGTGTCTGAAGTGAGCGTTAGAAATCTAACGACAAAACTCCAGCTGCAGAAAAAAGTCAGTAGTTAAGAGCTTTCTGGGCTAACGCCGGTTTATAAAGCTCTTAACTACTGTGCTTTAAAGTACACTAACACCCATAAACTACCTATGTACCCCTAAACCGAGGTCCCCCCACATCGCCGCCACTCTATTAAAATTTTTTAACCCCTAATCTTCCACTCCGTACACTGCCGCCAACTACGTTATCCCTATGTACCCCTAATCTGCTGACCCTAACACCGCTGCCCCCTATATTATATTTATTAACCCCTAATCTGCCGCCCCCGCTATCGCTGACCCCTGCATATTATTAACCCCTAATCTGCCGTCCGCACGCCGCCGCCAGCTACATTATAGCTATGTACCCCTAATCTGCTGCCCCTAACACCGCCGACCCCTATATTATATTTATTAACCCCTAATCTGCCCCCCTCAATGTCGCCTCCACCTGCCTACACTTATTAACCCCTAATCTGCCAAGCGGACTGCACCGCTACTATAATAAAGTTATTAACCCCTAATCCGCCTCACTCCCGCCTCAATAACCCTATAATAAATAGTATTAACCCCTAATCTGCCCTCCCTAACATCACCAACACCTAACTTCAAGTATTAACCCCTAATCTGCCGATCGGAGCTCACCGCTACTCTAATACATTTTTTAACCCCTAAAGCTAATTTTAACCCTAACCCTAACACCCCCTAAGTTAAATATAATTTTATTCTAACAAAATAAATTAACTCTTATTAAATAAATTATTCCTATTTAAAGCTAAATACTTACCTGTAAAATAAACCCTAATATAGCTACAATATAAATTATAATTATATTATAGCTATTTTAGGATTTATATTTATTTTACAGGCAACTTTGTATTTATTTTAACCAGGTACAATAGCTATTAAATAGTTAAGAACTATTTAATAGCTAAAATAGTTAAAATAATTACAAAACTACCTGTAAAATAAATCCTAACCTAAGTTACAATTAAACCTAACACTACACTATCAATAAATTAATTAAATAAACTACCTACAATTATCTACAATTAAACCTAACACTACACTATCAATAAATTAATTAAATAAACTACCTACAATTATCTACAATTAAACCTAACACTACACTATCAATAAATTAATTAAATAAACTACCTACAATTATCTACAATTAAACCTAACACTACACTATCAATAAATAAATTAAATACAATTCCTACAAATAAATACAATTAAATAAACTAACTAAAGTACAAAAAATAAAAAATAACAAAGTTACAAAAAATAAAAAAATATTTACAAACATTTGAAAAAATTTACAACAATTTTAAACTAATTACACCTACTCTAAGCCCCCTAATAAAATAAAAAAAGCCCCCAAAATAAAAAAAATGCCCTACCCTATTCTAAATTACAAAAGTTCAAAGCTCTTTTACTTTACCAGCCCTGAACAGGGCCCTTTACGGGGCATGCCCCAAAGAATTCAGCTCTTTTGCCTGTAAAAAAAAACATACAATACCCCCCCCAACATTACAACCCACCACCCACATACCCCTAATCTAACCCAAACCCCCCTTAAATAAACCTAACACTAAGCCCCTGAAGATCTTCCTACCTTGTCTTCACCTCACCGGGTATCACACCGATCCGTCCTGGCTCCAAAATCTTCATCCAAGCCCAAGCGGGGGCTAGACATCCATTATCCGGCGGCGGAAGAGGTCCAGAAGAGGCTCCAAAGTCTTCATCCTATCCGGGAAGAAGAGGCGATCCGGACCGGCAACCATCTTGATCCAAGCGGCATCTTCTATCTTCATCCGATGAGGACCGGCTCCATCTTGAAGACCTCCACCGCGGACCCATCTTCTTCTTCTGACGACTTCCCGATGAATGACGGTTCCTTTAAGGGACGTCATCCAAGATGGCGTCCCTCAAATTCCGATTGGCTGATAGAATTCTATCAGCCAATCGGAATTAAGGTAGGAAAATTCTGATTGGCTGATGGAATCAGCCAATCAGAATCAAGTTTAATCCGATTGTCTGATTCAATCAGCCAATCAGATTGAGCTCGCATTTTATTGGCTGTTCCGATCAGCCAATAGAATGCGAGCTCAATCTGATTGGCTGATTGAATCAGCCAATCGGATTGAACTTGATTCTGATTGGCTGATTCCATCAGCCAATCAGAATTTTCCTACCTTAATTCCGATTGGCTGATAGAATCCTATCAGCCAATCGGAATTCGAGGGACGCCATCTTGGATGACGTCCCTTAAAGGAACCGTCATTCGCCGGGAAGTCGTCGGTGAAGATGGATGTTCCGCGTCGGCGGGATGAACATGGATCCGGAAGAAAGAAGATTGAAGGTGCCGTTGATAGAAGACTTCAGCCGGATCATGGACCTCTTCAGCTCCCGCTTGGATGAAGACTTCAGCCGGATCATGGACATCTTCATTCCCCCGCTTGGGCTTGGATCAAGACATCGGAAGAGCTCTTCTGGATCGATCGGTGAACCTGGTATGGTGAAAATAAGGTAGGAAGATCTTCAGGGGCTTAGTGTTAGGTTTATTTAAGGGGGGTTTTGGTTAGATTAGGGGTATGTGGGTGGTGGGTTGTAATGTTGGGGGGGGGTATTGTATGTGTTTTTTTTACAGGCAAAAGAGCTGAATTCTTTGGGGCATGCCCTGCAAAGGGCCCTGTTCAGGGCTGGTAAGGTAAAAGAGCTTTGAACTTTAGTAATTTAGAATAGGGTAGGGCATTTTTTTATTTTGGGGGTCTTTGTTATTTTATTAGGTGGCTTAGAGTAGGTGTAATTAGTTTAAAATTGTTGTAATATTTTTCTGATGTTTGTAAATATTTTTTTATTTTTTTTACTTTAGTTAGTTTATTTCATTGTATTTATTTGTAGATATTGTATTTAATTAATGTATTGATAGTGTAGTGTTAGGTTTAATTGTAGGTAATTGTAGGTATTTTATTTAAATAATTTATTGATAGTGTAGTGTTAGGTTTAATTGTAACTTAGGTTAGGATTTATTTTACAGGTAGTTTTGTAATTATTTTAACTATTTTAGCTATTAAATAGTTCTTAACTATTTAATAGCTATTGTACCTGGTTAAAATAAATGCAAAGTTACCTGTAAAATAAATATAAATCCTAAAATAGCTATAATATAATTATAATTTATATTGTAGCTATATTAGGATTTATTTTACAGGTAAGTATTTAGCTTTAAATAGGAATAATTTATTTAATAAGAGTTAATTTATTTCGTTAGATTTAAATTATATTTAACTTAGGGGGGTGTTAGTGTTAGGGTTAGACTTAGCTTTAGGGGTTAATACATTTATTAGAATAGCGGTGAGCTCCAGTCGGCAGATTAGGGGTTAATGTTTGAAGTTTGGTGTCGGCGATGTTAGGGAGGGCAGATTAGGGGTTAATACTATTTATTATAGGGTTAGTGAGGCGGATTAGGGGTTAATAACTTTATTATAATAGCGGTGCGGTCCGCTCGGCAGATTAGGGGTTAATAAGTGTAGGCAGGTGGAGGCGACGTTGTGGGGGGCAGATTAGGGGTTAATAAATATAATATAGGGGTCGGCGGTGTTAGGGGCAGCAGATTAGGGGTACATAGGGATAATGTAAGTAGCGGCGGTTTACGGAGCGGCAGATTAGGGGTTAATAATAATATGCAGGGGTCAGCGATAGCAGGGGTGGCAGAATAGGGGTTAATAAGTGTAAGGTTAGGGGTGTTTAGACTCGGGGTACATGTTAGGGTGTTAGGTGCAGACGTAGGAAGTGTTTCCCCATAGCAAACAATGGGGCTGCGTTAGGAGCTGAACGCGGCTTTTTTGCAGGTGTTAGGTTTTTTTTCAGCTCAAACAGCCCCATTGTTTTCTATGGGGGAATCGTGCACGAGCACGTTTTTGAAGCTGGCCGCATCCGTAAGCAACTCTGGTATCGAGAGTTGAAGTTGCGTTAAATATGCTCTACGCTCCTTTTTTGGAGCCTAACGCAGCCATTCTGTGAACTATCAATACCAGCGGTATTTAAAAGATGCGGCCAGAAAAAAGCCAGCGTTAGCTGCGCACCCCTTTGGTCGCAGAACTCTAAATCTAGGCATATGTTTTTTTATTAATTTTCGATGCTAGCGTCAAATTAGTATAAATTTCTAGTAAGAATGTATATTTTCGTTAAAAAATGATTAATAAGCAATTAGAATAATTAATAATTTATAAAGGTTTTGATCGATATTACATTAATATATTTTCAATCTGTTACATTTTAGAACATACAACAATATATTTAATAACTTTTTTGGGGACAGTTAAGCTTACCTAATAACCATCCCTCTGGCATCTCTCCATTCTTGAATTTTTGATACAGTCTGGTCTGCCGAAGGATATAAGCATCATGACAGGAGCCAGGGTAATTTGATCTCATGCTTATTATTCTCATTTTCGGGTCACACACCATCTCCACATTCAGAGAATGGCATGACTGTCGATTCCGATAAATCTCTTCCCGTAAACGGGGCGGTCGAACGGCAATATGGGTACAGTCTATTGCCCCAAGGACATTTGGCATTCCGGCCACACTATAGAATTGCAACTTTATCGATGGCCACTCTTCTGTGGTAGATGGTAGACAAACATATTCAGGGAATATATGCATGAGTGCATCAATAACTTTGGATAGATGACGCGAAAAGGCAGACTGACTGAAACCAATGATGATGCTGGACACTGCCGGAAATAATCCTGTGGCAAAAAAGTGCAGGGCAGCAAGAAACTTGAGGATTCCAGGAATGGCCCTTGAACGGGCCATCACTGGCTCTAGAAAATGTGCGATTTGAGCATATAAAGTCAATATTGAATGTCGATCCAGACGGAACCTTTGAATAACCTCTCTATTGGAAAGGGCATCTAAAGGAACACGAGGAAGGAATACCCGCTGTACCCGCAATCTCCTTCTTTGAACCACATTTGCTATGGCATCAGGTTGACGAATTTGCCTTCTACCCCTGATTTGCATCAGACGAAGAATATACAGTTGAAGAAGTGTCTCCATGGCTAGCAGGATCAAAAGTGAGTAAAAATTCAATGATATTGGCCCTCTTTTATATCAGTTGTAGGCGTATATGTTGTAGACCCTATTGTTTATTATGGTGAACGTCACCTATAAGCTGGCGAGGGATTTTTCACGAGGTAGGCGCGGAAAAAATCATGAGCGTATAAATAGATAGTTTAGTAATTACTGTTTTGTGCGAGATTTATGTTGAGTGAGTATTTTATAGCTACAAAAAAGACTGGAATGCAAGAGTTGCGGACAAGTTCACTCAACATTTCTAAATGTAAGGTTTTCAATGAATTTGGGGCTTAGTACATACGGCTATTGATCCGCACGCAGAAGAAAATAGTCACGAAGACCTCGCAGACAGCTTAGTACATGGAGCCCAATATGGTCTTTTGTAACTTAGGACAGCTATTAGTATTAGTAAACATGATTTAACTTGTATTCCAGGTTATGGTGTGGTAAACTTATCTTTGGTTTGAGGATATTACTGTAAGGTTTTTTTTCTATCCAAGTGCATTGTGCAAGATCAAGGTGCTGTTTGCTAGGGTTAAAAGTAAAATTATAGGAGGGTAATTAAAAGGAGACATCAGTGCCATAGCAATCTTATAGTAAGTAGTGTTGTATTCTTCTAAAAGTTAGTAGTGTGTATTTATAAAGTCTCGGCAAAGTTAGGGGTACTAGTAAGTTTAAGTGGGGTGGTGGGGGGTGTAACTTGCAGGTTATATCTTTGGTGGTAATGGTAAAGTGATTGCCGCCTTGGAGAAAAAAACGTGAGTGTAGTGAGCAAGCAAACACCTTCTATTCCAACAGGTGGCCTTACACATGACATATCAACATACTGCTTACATTAGATGTTATGAAAGAATTACTCTTGCTTCAGGAGAATAAGTACTAGCAAAATAAAATTCAGATTATCCTAGTTTTATGAAGAAATTATCTAGATTTTCTTAAAAACACAGAGACGAATATTTTGCTATCTCTTACTATTAATGCAGCCTTTAAAAGTATAATGACATAAAGATAATAAATAAAACTAAAATTTGAACTAACACAGGATAGTTACAGTTTTAAAAAAAATATATATCAGACAGTAAAACCAGTATAATATAATAGAGACTGGCCAATCAGAATACAGCATATCACAATAAACTGACCAATAGAAAACACAACATTCTCTTTCTTGCCGATAGATTTTTCTTTGTTGACAATGAAACCTAGATTCTCTAATAGAGAAATGGTGGTTGATAAATGATTTTTTAAAATAAGAAAACTCTGGTTCATGATAAGAATATCGTCTAGATAAATTATAACCCAAATTCCTCTCATTCTTTACCAGGATATTACCGGTTTTAAGAGTTTGGTAAAAATCCAAGGGGCAGAGGAAAGGCCAAAAGGAAGACAAGTAAAGCTCCAAAATTGGTCTTTCCAAATAAATCTTAGAAATTTCCAGTGGGATTGATGAATCAGGACTGAAAGATAAGCATCCGAGAGGTCTAAACGAACCAACAAATCATTGTCTATTAAACACTCTCTTAAAAAATGGATATCTTCCATTTTGAAATGGCTATACACCAAAAATGAATTTAACATTCTTAAATTTATGACAGGATGAAAATATCCATTTTTCTTTTTCACCAGAAACAGATTGCTGAGAAATAAATCTGGGGAAATAGGAACCTGAACAATAGCATTTTTTGTAAAAAGATTTTGAATCTCCTCCTGAACCAGGGTTAGATCTGACTTTGAAAAATGAATTGGGTTGGGATAATCTATTTGAATTGGAAGGGAATTGAAATCTATGAGGTCTCCTAAAGTGGATTGAATTACCCATTGATCTTGAGTAATGAAAGTCCAATTCTTTGTAAATTGAACGATTCTTCCACCAACTATATGAGGGGAAAAAGGAAAAGGATAACATTTTGGAAGATTTACCTTGCGGAAAACGAGATCTCCCTCTGAAACAGAAATTTCTTTGGTTCCACGGGCAGGCTCTGGTTGTAAAAAATTGATTGAAGGAGTCTTGAAACTGTCTCTGGTTACCGTAATTTGATTGGTTGAATTGTTGAGCTTGGGCATTTGCAAATTGAGGTCTAGAAAAGGAGGTTCGGCAGGAAAAACGACCTCTAATTCTCTCGACCCTGTCAGAGAAATTGTTCTGAAATATCTTTTTGAAATATGTTTTGACTTTATTTAAAGTAGAAAAGGTATTGGCATACTTATTAAGATTTTTAAAAATGGATCCCCAAAAAGGAGTCCATCTTCAGACTGAAGTTCGTTAGTTGCAGAACCAGTCATTTTATAATAAATCTTGCATAGAATATTCTTACGCCTTTCAATTATTATAGATATATTAGTGTTTCCAACAAAACTTAAAATGCAATAGACCCACTCTATAACTGTATTAGGGTAAAGTAATTCATTATCAACTACAGCATTGTCAGATAATTCTAATAATCTTGTAATGGGGCCTAAAGAGTTTAAAAATTTGTCCTGACAATTCTTCCAGGATTTATCAACTCCTTTTTTCACCTTATAACCAGGGGTACCTATGAACTTCAAAATTTTGGGATCTATCTCAGGAGTAATATTACTGTTTTTAGGTAAAAGAGGTCTGGGGCATTCAGCCCTCATTTTATTTCTTGACTTTGGTTTTAATGGATTTCTAACTTGAAATTCAACAAATTCAGCAATATTAATGTCAGGGCACCATTCCGCAGACCTGGGATGATGGAAGGTATCTGGATTAAATCTGGGATTACCCAGAGCATCTTTAACATTATTTATCTCAACCTATAAATGTTTAGTTTTAGCAATACATTTTCTATGTCTCTTAGAAACAGGTGAATCATAAGAAGAAATATTATAATTTTCTTGATCAGAATTATCTGAGTAAGAGGAAGAGGTACCTTTAATCATAAGTTTAGTATTAGATATCTTAGCCTTTAAAGGTCCCAATTTTACCCTTTTGGGAGTAAGGGATTTTATGGCAATTTTTTTGCTTCCACTGCCCGTGGGAAGATGAGTCTCAAATAAGAGATTTTTTTATTTGGAAACAAGTTTTTTACTAGCCTGTACAGCACTAGAGGGTGGTGTCTTTTTATTGCAGTTTTAGACAAATGAGCTCTGTCAGTTAAAAGTAGACATGTGCGATTCATTTCGGATCGATTCGGAAATTCAGAAAATTCTGTAAATTTAGAGATTCGGATCGATTTGAATTTCCGAATTAAAATACTGCCGAATCTACCGAATAAATCCGAATTAGCTGCCAAATCTACTGAATAAATCCGAATTAGCTCGGTAAATTCGGGATTCCCCCATTGGAAACAATGGGGCAGTTTCGGCTGAAAAATAGAATGCAAGGTCAATCTGATTGGCTGATTGGATCAGCCAATCGGATTGAACTTCAATTTGATTGGTTGATTGAATCAGCCAATCAGATTTTTCCTACCTTAATTCTGATTGGCTGATAGAACCCTATCAACCAATCGGAATTCGAGGGACGACATCTTGGATGACATCATTTAAAGGAACAGTCATTCGTCGTTCAGTCGTCGGCCAGGATGGATGTTCTGCTTCGGAGGTCTTCAGGATGCTGCCGCTCTGCTCCGGATGGATGAAGATAGAAGATGCCACCTGGATGAAGACTTCTGATGGATGGAAGACCTCTTCTTGCCCCGCTTGGATGAAGACTTCTACCGGATGGAGGACCTCTTCTGCCCCACTTGGATGAAGATTTCGGCATGGATGGGTGAAGACGACTCAAGGTAGGGAGATCTTCAGGGGCTTAGTGTTAGGTTTTTTTAAGGGGGGTTTGGGTGGGTTTTAGAGTAGAGGTATGTGGGTGGTGGGTTTTAATGTTGTATTTTTCTTTACAGGTAAAAGAGCTGATTACTTTGGGGCAATGCCCCGCAAAAAGCCCTTTTAAGGGCTGGTAAAACAGCTGATTACTTTGTAATTTAGGATAGGGTAGGGACTTTTATTATTTTTGGGGGCTTTTTTATTTTATTAGGGGGCTTAGTTTAGGTGTAATTAGTTTAAACTTGCAATTTCTTTTTTATTTTCTGTAATTTAGTGTGTTTTTTTTGTAATTTAGTTTATTTAATTTAATTGTATTTAATTAAATTATAATTATAATTATAGAGTAGTGTTAGGTGTAATTGTAACTTAGGTTAGGGTTTATTTTACAGGTATATTTGTATTTATTTTTTCTAGGTAGTTATTAAATAGTTAATAACTATTTAATAACTAAAGTACCTAGTTAAAATAAATACAAAGTTGCCTGTAAAATAAATATAAATCCTAAAATAGCTACAATGTAACTATTAGTTATATTGTAGCTATATTAGGGTTTATTTTACAGGTAAGTATTTAGTTTTAAATAGTATCAATTTATTTAATTATAGTAAGATTATTTAGTTTTATTTAAATTATATTTAACTTAGGGGGGTGTTAGGGTTAGACTTAGGTTTAGGGGTTAATAACTTTTTTATAGTAGCGGCGACATTGGGGGCGGGAGATTAGGGGTTAATAATTGTAGGTAGGTGGCGGCGATGTTAGGGAGGGCAGATTAGCGGTTAATAAAATTTATTATAGTGTTTGTGAGGTGGGAGTGCGGCGGTTTAGGGGTTAATACATTTATTATAGTGGCGGCGATGTCCGGTCGGCAGATTAGGGGTTAATACTTGTAGTTAGGTTGCGGCGACATTGGGGGGGCAGATTAGGGGTTAATAAAATTTACTATAGTGTTTGCGAGGCGGGAGTACGGCGGTTTAGGGGTTAATATATTTATTATAGTGGCGGTGATGTCCAGTCGGCAGATTAGAGGTTAATACTTGTAGTTAGGTTGCGGCGACGTTGGGGGGGGAGATTAGGGGTTAATAAATATAATGTAGGTGTCGGCGATGTTAGGGACAGCAGATTAGGGGTTCATAGCTATAATGTAGGTGGTGGCGGTGTCTGGTCGGCAGATTAGGGGTTAAATAATTTTATGATAGTGTTTGCGATGTGGGGGGTCCTCGGTTTAGGGGTTCATAGGTAGTTTATGGGTGTTAGTGTACTTTGTAGCACTGTAGTTAAGAGCTTTATATTCCGGCGTTAGCCCATAAAGCTCATAACTACTGACTTTTTATTCGGTAGATTCGGATTGCCGTGTATTACACTAGTATTGTACAGTATATTAGGTTATATCACTCTGCTATGGGTTACACCTAATATACAGTACATAATACTAGTCTAATACACAGCATATCCCACCTAACACATACCGAAATTCCGAATTTCGGAACCGAACCAAATCGAACCAAATTCAGCCGAATTTATTCGAATCCGAATGAATCCGAAACGAATTCATTCAAATTTTTCCGAATTCGAATCGATCCGAAACAAAATTTGAAAAAATCTGAATTGATCCGAACCGAAACGAAACAAATTTTTCGATCATGCACATATCTAGTTAAAAGGACTGTAATCTTAGACATCCGTTTTTTTTTAAACTTTTGGTTCACTCATATCAGGTTTATCAGCATTCTGAGACATGTTTAAAATAAAAGTATTTTCTGATATATGAATAATGTTAAAATATAAAAACCAAAATAATAATGAATAAAATATTTTCCTAAAATATATTTTAATATTAAATAAACAATTTTTCTCTGACAGAAAATAATATAATTAAATGAACTTGTAATAATATTAACAACCAGGAGATGGGGATAAATACTAAGAAATTAAGCTAAGAATAAAATAACAATACAGTATAACGATTGTGAATAAGAATGTTTTTTAAACAACTGAGAGAGCAACAAAGTCACAAAGTGATCACCACAGAGGATAAAGGAGGCGGGAAGATGAGAGGAGTGACGGAGTGACGTTGACGGGTCACGTGACTGCATTGAAGAAAATACCATAGATGCTGACGATTTTGCAGAAGAAATATGTATAGAACAACCTAATAGGCGTGGTATGGCAACAAGGAACATGGTTTCAGGACAATATTTTGATGATTACATTTTCTGTCTTAAGTTGATAAATAAAAAAAAAATTTCCTTTATTAAATTGTCTTCTACTCTTTTAAAAAAAAAATATATATATATATAATATGATGTAAAAGAACATGTTAAAGAAAAATAATGATCATGTTTCTCATAAAAAGACAATATAAGTTAAAAAATATTTGTATTACAATTAAAAGAAAATAAATCAAAAAAAATTTATAGGAGGCGGAGCGAACGGCTGACCAAGATGGCCGTATTCCACTAAGGCTCTCGACACAAGCCGGGTGTTAAGAGCAATTTTCGCACACTATACAACCCACTTTGACGTTTTGAAGGCAGTAGCTTGTACAAGCAAGTGCGTGGAGAACAAGAATCTCTTTTTTTTTTCTTTTTTTTTGCCTAACGGCAGCCTGACCAGCTGTTTTGCAACGGGACTTGTGAAGGAGGAACGGGGCCCTGAGCTGTGACGCAGTGTAGAGCTGATCGCCTTCAGCATCTATTTTAACGGGAGTTTATCCGCTCCAGAAGGGATTACCTCTACAGACAAGCACCTTTCCTTGAGGGTAAGCTACGGCTAGACCGCTCCATCTCCCTGACTGACTTTAATACCACACACCCGAGGGTCGGGGCTCCGCTCCGGTGTGCATAATTGTCACCACCTGCACTTCCAAGGGACTCCCCAACAAGGAGACTATAGCCACTTACATCAACAGAGTTGACTTTATATGAATAAACACCTCTATCAGGGGGCAAGCCGCTAGTGGCCGGTAACAGCTGATTGCTTTTCTTTTGATCACGCACCAGAGGGCCGGGGATCCGCTCCGGTGCACATAATAGCCTCTGCCAGCACTGTTTAGAGACTTCCCTGCACGGGGCTTATAACTTTCTCACGGCCCCTAACCTAATTTAAAATTGAATATCATAGCACACTACAAATCCAATAGGTGCAGCTTCATATGCAGCTACGGGTTCCTGAAGTTTGTGAAATAACATTTGGAGTACACTGAGACCTTATTGTAATAACTGAAGTGTATGCAAACACTTTATTTTTGAGGTCTGGTATTTCTGTTTGAACTCCATATACGTTTGCATTCTGGGATATTTTACAGTGGCTCTTCTTGTCTGCCTTAGTTGACTTTATTCTGATGTTTTTCTTTTTTTTCCCCTTCCATTTGCCTGATACTCTACGCTGCCACACTGTCTTGGATTGCAGCCCCTTAAAGCTCCACTACACAGTCACTTGATATTTACTGTTTACACTTGGTGATTCTGGGACACACTTATTTGCTTCTGGGAACTATCTACAAAACCTCACTCTCCCTCCTTATCCCGCTGTTCGACGTAGCAGCGGGTCATATCCTCCTCCCTTTTCCCGGCATCGCTCTGTGAGGGCTCTACCCTGGAGAGTGAGGCAAAAATACCCTAGATACAACGCGAAGATAATTTCTCCTTTTTCTACGTCCATTGCTCATTGTCATCTGGCTAAAGTCATTGCTGTTGTGTCAAGATGTCGCAGAGAAAAGGAACAAAGAATGACAAACAACTTAAAACAACTCAGAAGTCCCAGGAAGGGATGAACACATTTTTTAAACAAGCAGACAAAACCACAAAAAAAATCGGGGAGTCCCCCTAAGCCCCCCAGCAACACAGAAAATGTGGAGGATGATTCAGACAACTCAAGAAGCCCATCCCCTATAATTGCTGACACCAGAGATGAACCTCCTATCACGTTTAAAACTATGGAGGACCTGATTAACCAAGTCAAATCATGTATAAAAACCGAGTGTGCGGATCTTAAAAAAGAGATTGGCGACTTGGGCCGTAGAGTTGACTCTCTGGAAGAACATGAATATGTCCTTTCTCAAAAAATGGCAGACTTATACTCCAAGGTAAAACACCAGCAACAGTTCTCTATTGACATGGAAGATAAACTGGATGACCTGGAAAACCGCTCAAGGCACAACAACTTACGTTTCCGGGGTATTCCAGAGTCTGTACAAAGCAATGAATTAAGGGACTTTCTGTGGGGCCTATTCGTTGAAATGGCAGGAACTTCTGATTATGATCTGTCAAACATCATTTTAGACAGAGCACATAGGGCCCTTTGCCCCAAACCAGCTGCAGATGCCCCACCAAGAGACACTATTGTCCGCTTTCAAAACTACCAACACCGGGAAGATGTATATAACCTAGCCCGAAAACAGCAAGCTATGACATACCAGTGCTCCCGAATACAGATTTTCCAAGATCTGTCCACGAGAACCTTACAAAAAAGGAGAGACTTCTCGACATTGACCTTGCATTTGAGACAGCTAAAAATTCCCTATAGGTGGGGTTTCTCTACTTCTGTTATCGTTACAAAAAATGGAAGTCGATACAAATGCAGATCGGTGTCCGATATGGATGGATTTTGCACTGCACTGGGCATTTTGGTCCCGACCACAGAAATCAGACAACACACACTTAATACCCCCTTGGACCGGTTGGCCCCGAAGCCACAAAGGAGATCTCTGTCGGATATCCACACCAGCCAACCTAAAAGGAGACAAACAACCTCACCGGAAGATGAACTACAACATCCTGGGTGATTGGGCCACACTATCCCAGGCTTTTCCATGCCAATAGCATTTGCTTGCTAGTCTACTCTGAATCTACTACACTACCTCATAGTGTGGGCTTTCGGTTATACCATGGGGCCCCCAAGGAGATCCAATGGACTCTGGCAAGTATTACAACCACAGTTTTTGATCTGCTATGTCTGTATTCTCGGGTTGCACCTGCCATAGACATTGAGGTAATATGCTTCAATATATAAACTCAAGTGGTGACCAACTTCGTCATTATACTGTGACATTAGATCACCCATAATTTTACCCGCACGCCTACACTCTATTGTTTATACTTAATGTTCTCCCTGAGATAACTACTGTTATTGAATTATTGAGATTGTACTTTTTTTTCTGCTTGTATTTACTATTGACAATGTAACAGCATGTTTTCTTTTACAAGTTAGGTTGTAGTCAGTTTTGTTTTCACGTTGAGATATGTGTACACCCACAATCCTTACTATAAGGTTATGCTATATTGTTTATATTTAATGAAAAATGGAACCAGTTTGCCGCCAATGAGAGCAGAATTTTATCTGTGCTAGTTTTGATTGTGAGTTCGTGTGTGTCCGGCCTGGGCTACCCAATCATGTTAGTTGGAGATACCTTCTCCCCATTCTCGGCCCTTTTTCACCTGGGATGTGGGTGGGGCGGGCCGGACGCACGGGAACCAGCTTAAGATAACTGTCCATATTGCCTGTTGATTTATATATAACTTTTACTGCTGACTCGACAACACTGATGAACAGAAAGCCAGAAATATGAAAGAGATCAAGCAGAGATATCTGTATTGCCTAATATATAATTTTTACCAAAAAGGTTGTATAAAAACAATATTTCTTTAGGTTAACACCCGGCTTGTTATTTTGCCCCAACTGCTATTATATTTGTTATCTGTTTGATTGTTAATCTCGGTTGCATGTTTTGAAGTTTTGACAGAACTTGAAATCTTGAAACACTTCCCCTACTCCTTTTCTTAATCTCTCTCGCTGCAGTCTACTGTGCAGCGTTTCCTAGATCGCATTCTTTCCTCTTTCCTCTTGTCCCTTCTTTCTTTTTTTTTCTCTCTCTCCCTTTATTAGCCCTCTCACCTCTCTTCCCTATTACCTTCCATAACCGGACATCTCAGACCGATAGACCTCTCCACATCTATATCTGACAATATCACATAGAAGACCTTAGATTTCTCTAACTTTGACTCCAGGTTTCAGATTTAGACATGAGTACCTTAACAGTAGCCAGCCAGAATGTGAAAGGGTTTCACTCCGCTGGTAAACGTTCAATAGCATATCACGACTTCCATAAAAAACATATCGACATAATTATGACACAGGAGACTCACTTCAAAAAACATAGGGAACCCCAGTTAGCCATGAGATACTATGATAAACACTACCTTATCTCTGGACCGAGTAAGAAGAATGGAGTCTGTATTTCCATTAGACGGAATGTTTCTTTTGAACTCCTGCAGAAATATTCGGACAGAGAGGGTAGATTATTGATTTTGGTCGGGCTGTGCTTTGGCCGACCGATCACCCTAGCTAATGTCTATGCCCCAAACAGACCTACGCCCTTCTTTTATAGATCAGTCATCAACCAAATATTAGATATTTCTAAAGGACCTGTCATATTGGGAGGGGATTTCAATTTTACACTGAACCCAGTCTTAGACAACTCAACAGGGAAATCATATCTTAGAAACAGTTTATTAAAGGCCAATTGTAACACACTACACTCCATTTCCTTATTTGATACCTGGAGGATAGCCCACCCCACGCAGAGGGATTACACATTCTTTTCTCACCCCCAGCATACTTATTCACGATTGGACTATATCATGTGCAATCAAGCATTCTTAACCAACCTAATTTACTCCAGAATAACCCACACACCTTGGTCGGATCACAGCATGGTTCTTTCCTCCTTCCACTGGTATACTAGACCTAAAAACACTTTAAATTGGAGACTGAACGATCCATTTTAACACACTCCGACACACTAGACGAGTTAACTAGGGCTACGGATGAATATTTTAGGATAAACAGACCGGAAGACACGTCTGCTGCAAATAATTGGGAGGCGTACAAATGTTATATTAGAGGGTATCTGCTAAAACACGCTGCTAAACTGCGGAAATTAAGCTCGACCCAACTCTCTTCTCTGACAACCGTACTAGAGCGAGCAGACACCCTTCATAAGGCAGATCCGTCTTCCCCCCAAACGCTTTTGAATCTCTCCTTAGCGCGAGAAAATCTTAATAAATATCTAACCCAAAAAGCGCATCTAAGAGCTCTCACTACCAAGGCCAAATTCTTTGCTGAGAGTAACAAAGCGGGTCGCTTACTTGCCAGGTCCTTGAAAAAGCAGCGCTTTAGCTCCTTTGTATGAAACATTATCCATCCCTCGGGCAGACTAGTTAGCCAAAATGAAGATATTGCCAATTCCTTTGTTTCGTATTATTCCAAGCTTTATAATCTTAACCCTACCATGTCACAAGAAAAACTTAGTAATATAGAGAAGTTCTTATGTACTTTAAAAGCCCCGAAAATTACAGATGAAGTTAGACTATCTCTAGACTCCCCTATAACACTGGTCAGGACAGCTTAACAGTCACATTTTTTCAGTTATTTCTCCCCCAATTAGGCCCACCACTGCATGCATTGCTCACCTCAATAGATAAAGGTGAGACTTTTTCTAATTCACTACTGGAAGCCCTCATCACGGTCATTCCGAAAACAGATAAACCAAGCAATCAGGTGGGTAATTTTAAACCTATTTCATTGTTAAACGTTGATATAAAAATCTATGCTAAAATACTTGCGAATCGTATGAATACCATCTTACCAAGTATTATACATCCGGATCAGGTGGGATTTGTCAAGGGGAGAGAAGCAAAAGACAACACGGTCAGAGTATTGCATTCCTTACAGACCTCTCATGATAATAGGACCCCTCTCACTCTTTTATCCACAGACGCAGAGAAAGCTTTCAACAGGGTCGACTGGCACTTTATGTGGGGGGCCCTGTCGACACCTTTCTATCTAGAATCCAGGCCCTATACTCGAGTCCTCAAGCCAGAGTTCAAGTGAATGGCACTGTCTCCCAATCCTTTTCTATATCGAAAGGCACCCGCGCTCAGTAACAACTCTTCTTGAGGGTTGGCATAAACAGGTACACTTGTCCTGGTTAGGACGAATAAATACTATTAAAATGACAATAATACCAAAATACCTATACCTTTCCCAGGCTTTGCCGTTGGCCCTCCAAAATTCATATTTAGATACACAACAGAGACTCCTCAATTCTTTCATTTGGTCTTACAAAAAGCCCAGAGTTTCTCAAAACACTCTTTATCTTAGCAAGGAAAAAGGGGGACTTAATGTACCGAACCTTATGAATTATTATAGAGCTGTTCACCTGTCTAGGGTGATCTCTTGGTCCGACTCCTATCCCAGTGCATTGTGGCTACGGGTCGAGAGCTCCCTGTTATGACTTAAAAACATGAGGGACTTAGCTTGGTTGCCTAGAACCCACAAACCATCCTTGGCATATCAGAATACCTATGTTAAGGCCACTCTTGATGTCTGGGACTACGTTATCACGCACACTAAAGGAATTTCTACTTCAGTTTCCCCTCTTACTCCACTTTTGGGTAACCAAATCTTCCTTCACAATCTCTCTTTCAATCACTTGACTGACACAGAGCGCTTGCAAAACCTACCCATCCATATACTGTCAGATGCAGGTGCGCTTAGAGACCGAGCATCATTAAGCAATGACCTGGGCCCTCCTTTTCACAATTGGTATGCATACTTCCAGATTAGACATGCACTTATTACTAGCGAGCACAAGTCCAATATTTTCAGACCGTTATCGACTTTTGAGCGACTTTGCACAGACCCTGAACTTAAGAGAAATCACCTCTCAATAGCATATAAAATTCTTAAAGAGTTCCTCCTCACACAAAAACCTACATATATATTGAAATGGAACGCAGAATTGACAGAGACTTTGGATGATGATAACTGGAAGCTCTGCTTTAAGTCCTCTCACTCAGTGTCATCCTCACTAATTATAGCTGAAATGAACTATAAAATCTTAGCCCGATGATACTTGACCCCACAGCGTCTCAGAGGTATCTATCCATCCACCACATCGGCATGTTGGAGGCGGTGTGGAGGTATAGGTTCTATGGCTCATATCTGGTTGGATTTCCCACTCATCTCTGACTTCTGGAGACAGCTAGAAACTAGTATAAATAAGATATTAGGTTCACATATAACCCTTAACCCCAGCCTTATCCTCTTGAACCTTCCCCCAATACTTCACTGTGCATACCGCAAAAAACTGTTTCAGCTGATGCTAGCTTGCTCGAAAAGATTGATACCCAGACTCTGGAAAACCCAACTGATCCCTACGCACACTCAGTGGGTATCAGAGGTAGAGAATATACTAACCCTTGAAAAACAATGTTAAGAGTAAAGAGAGCAAACGGAGTCTCTATAGAAGTGCGCAAATGATCACAGCATGTGGAAGATGGCAGATTCAGCAACCAGCAATCCAGGCAGCTCTCTTAGAAATTGTAGATGAACGTCGGGAACCTGTGGATGACAGATAAAAGAGGCGCCTCATGGGACAAGTATCGTCTTGAGCAACAGAGGAGAACAAAAGCAGCGGACCCCCCACACAGAGTATAACTCACAAGAGCGGTGGTACAAACGTGTACCCAGACAAACAGGACGGAACCAAAAGTCGCCCGTCAGACAAGCGTAAGCTCGGTACGCTAAGGCAGACGTCACTCAGCAGGCAGCGTCAGAGTCGACCCAGCAGAGGAACCAATGGAGTTGATGGAAACTCATCACAGCAGACCTCCAAAGAGGAATCAGGAACAAAACCAAATTGCACCAGCGGCAACAGTAATAGAAATCAGGCAGGTGTGATATACTCAAGGAAATATTTATTGAGTATAAACAGATAAAAACATGCGTTCAGCAACGCGTTTCTCAACATATAGTCGTTTCATCAGGCTGGTCACTACTGGTTACTACTATAAGGGTAAATGGGATTTTATTACAGACATGCTGTACTTGTGGCCTAGTTGCCTGAAAGGCTGCCCTCTCGTGGCAGAGTCTGCTCCTGGGACCAGCCGGCATGTAGACTAAAACATGACACACTTATGTGTTTACTTTTGAGACTTCCATGATGCCTGATCCCCTTTCCTTTCCCTACCCCCCTTTCTTTTTCCTCCCCCTCCCTCCTTTCTGTCTGCCGGTGAGGCTGTTTTCAAGAGATTTTGTTTGCAACTTGTTGTTTTTTCACAAAATAGTTTAAGGAAAAACTGGGTAAATTGACAATATCCATTGTAATTTTCTTTTTCTGTATTCAATTTTCTGTTGATTTTGTGAATGTTTTATGGATACTTCCCTGTATAATCTATAAACCCAATAAAAAAAATTTTAATCAATTTTTTTTTTATAATTAAGGGTATTTAAAATCACTGTTGATAAACATATAATTACATCAAGTTGTTGCTCTTCAATTATCAATGGTTTAAAATATTAATTATAAATCAAGTTTATGATCAAAATCATTCCAAACAAAATTTTTTGGATAATACATTGTCTTTGTGACATCACACCACTGTCTATAGCTTTTCTAACTCTTTTATATAATGTGATTTGTGTAATGTAATCCCTCAATAGCTGATGGTAATTCATTGTATTGTACATACAGAGAGAAGTGCACTCACAGGAACGAACAACTGGCTCAATACCATTGTTAGCCTGTTCTATGGTGATTTACCACCTGGGTGCAACGTTATAGCCCAGTAATGCTTTTAACAGAGTGGAACTTTCCTGTAGTATATCAGTCTGATCCCACCTATTATGGTCAGTCCAACGCCGAAATACCAGGCAATTCCTCTCTGAACAAGGAACACAGCAACCCCAGATGATCATTTCGTCCTTCATTGGGCCTCGTCAGTGAGGTGTAGCCATATTCCTCTAAGCACACTGAGCAAGGAGTCCACGTCTGGTTTCCCCTTTTTCCCATAGGGAGACTAAATACATACAGAGAGAAGTGTACTCACAGGAAAGAACAACTGGTTCAATACCATTGTTAGCCTGTTACATGGTGATTTACCACCTGGGTGCAACGTTTTAGCCCAGTAATGCTTTTCACAGAGTGGAACTTTTCTGTAGTATATCAGTCTGATCCCGCCTATTACGGTAAGTCCAGCGCCAAAATACCAGGCAATTCCTCTCTGAACAAGGAACACAGCAACCCCAGACGATCGTTTCGGCCTTCATTGAGCCTCGTCAGTGAATTGTAGCCATATTCCTCTAAGCACACTGAGCAAGGAGTCCACGTCTGGTTGCCCCTTTTTTCCATAGGGAGACTAAATACATACAGAGAGAAGTGCACTCACAGGAACGAACTGGCTCAATACCATTGTTAGCATGTTCTATGGCGATTTACCACCTGGGTGCAGCGTTTTAGCCCAGTAATGCTTTTCACAGAGTGGAACATTCCTGTAGTATATCAGTCTGATCCCGCCTATCACGGTCAGTCCAGCGCCGAAATACCAGGCAATTCCTCTCTGAACAAGGAACACAGCAACCCCAGACAATTGTTTCGTCCTTTATTGGGCCTCGTCAGTGAGGTGTAGCCATATTCCTCTAAGCACACTGAGCAAGGAGTCCACGTCTGGTTGCCCCTTTTTCCCATAGGGAAACTAAATACATACAGAGAGAAGTGCACACACAGGAACGAACAACTGGCTCAATACCATTGTTAGCCTGTACTATGGAGATTTACCACCTGGGTGCAATGTTTTAGCCCAGCAATGCTTTTCACAGAGTGGAACTTTACTGTAGTATATCAGTTTGATCCCGCCTAATATGGTCAGTCCAGCGCCGAAATACTAGGCAATTCCTCTCTGAACAAAGCAACCCCAGATGATCGTTTCTGCCTTCTTTGGGCCTCGTCAGTGAGGTGTAGCCATATTCCTCGAAGCACACTGCGAAAGGAGTCCATGTCTGGTTGCCCCTTTGTTCCATAGGGAGACTAAATACATACAGAGAGAAGTGCACTCACAGGAACGAACAACTGGCTCAATACCATTGTTAGCCTGTTCTGTGGCGATTTACCACCTGGGTGCAATGTTTTAGCCCAGTAATGCTTTTCACAGAGTGGAACTTTCCTGTAGTATATCAGTCTGATTCTGCCTATTACGGTCAGTCCAGCGCCGAAATACCAGGCAATTCCTCTCTGAACAAGGAACACAGCAACCACACACGATTGTTTCAGCCTTTATTGGGCCTCGTCAGTGAGGTGTAGCCATATTCCTCTAAGCACACTGAGCAAGGAGTCCACGTCTGGTTGCCCCTTTTTCCCATAGGGAGACTAAATACATACAGAGAGAAGTGCACTCAAAGGAACGAACAACTGGCTCAATACCATTGTTAGCCTGTTCTATGGCGATTTATCACCTGGTTGCAACGTTTTAGCCCAGTATTCATTTGATTGTCTCATTGAATTGTAGACTTACTGCAATGCCCAAATCGTGTTTAGCTAGATTTGGTCTGTGTGTTAGAATAATTTTGTAGCTATTGCAGTTTACCCGACTCACAATGTTAACTGAGAGTGGATTAGAGAAATAGCAGATTTTGATAATAGTAGGATGAGGGATGTTTACACAAAATTAACAAACTGTTATTTTGTGAACATACCATTGTTAGCCTGTTCCATGATCATTTACCACCTGGGTGCAACGTTTTAGCCCAGAAATGCTTTTCACAGAGTGGAACTTTTCTGTAGTATGTCAGTCTGATCCCTCCTATTTCGGTCAGTCCAACACCAAAATACCAGGCAATTCCTCTCTGAACAAGGAACACAGCAACCCCAGACGATCGTTTCGGCCTTCATTGAGCCTCGTCAGTGAGGTGTAGCCATATTCCTCTAAGCACACTGAGCAAGGAGTCCACGTCTGGTTGGCCCTTTTTTCCATAGGGAGACTAAATACATACAGAGAGAAGTGCACTCACAGGAACGAACTGGCTCAATACCATTGTTAGCATGTTCTATGGCAATTTACCACCTGGGTGCAGCGTTTTAGCCCAGTAATGCTTTTCACAGAGTGGAACTTTCCTGTAGTATATCAGTCTGATCCCGCCTATTACGGTCAGTCCAGCGCCGAAATACCAGGCAATTCCTCTCTGAACAAGGAACACAGCAACCCCAGACAATCGTTTCAGCCTTCATTGGGCCTCATCAGTGAGGTCTAGCCATATTCCTCGAAGCACACTGAGCAAGGAGTCCATGTCTGGTTGCCCCTTTTTCCCATAGGGAGACAATACATACAGAGAGAAGTGCACACACAGGAACGAACAACTGGCTCAATACCATTGTTAGCCTGTACTATGGAGATTTACCACCTGGGTGCAATGTTTTAGCCCAGCAATGCTTTTCACAGAGTGGAACTTTCCTGTAGTATATCAGTCTGATCCCGCCTATTATGGTCAGTCCAGCGGCGAAATACTAGGCAATTCCTCTCTGAACAAAGCAACCCAGATGATTGTTTCGGCCTTCCTTGGGCCTCGTCAGTGAGGTGTAGCCATATTCCTCTAAGCACACTGAGAAAGGAGTCCATGTCTGGTTGCCCCTTTTTCCCATAGGGAGACTAAATACATACAGAGAGAAGTGCACTCACAGGAACGAACAACTGGCTCAATACCATTGTTAGCCTGTTCTGTGGCGATTTACCACCTGGGTGCAATGTTTTAGCCCAGTAATGCTTTTCACAGAGTGGAACTTTCCTGTAGAATATCAGTCTGATCCTGCCTATTACGGTCAGTCCAGCGCCGAAATACCAGGCAATTCCTCTCTGAACAAGGAACACAGCAACCCCAGACAATCGTTTCAGCCTTCATTGGGCCTCATCAGTGAGGTGTAGCCATATTCCTCTAAGCACACTGAGCAAGGAGTCCACGTCTGGTTGCCCCTTTTTCCCATAGGGAGACTAAATACATACAGAGAGAAGTGCACACACAGGAATGAACAACTGGCTCAATACCATTGTTAGCCTGTTCTATGGCGATTTACCACCTGGGTGCAATGTTTTAGCCCAGTAATGCTTTTCACAGAGTGGAACTTTCCTGTAGAATATCAGTCTGATCCTGCCTATTACGGTCAGTCCAGCGCCGAAATACCAGGCAATTCCTCTCTGAACAAGGAACACAGCAACCCCAGACAATCGTTTCAGCCTTCATTGGGCCTCATCAGTGAGGTGTAGCCATATTCCTCTAAGCACACTGAGCAAGGAGTCCACGTCTGGTTGCCCCTTTTTCCCATAGGGAGACTAAATACATACAGAGAGAAGTGCACACACAGGAATGAACAACTGGCTCAATACCATTGTTAGCCTGTTCTATGGCGATTTACCACCTGGGTGCAATGTTTTAGCCCAGTAATGCTTTTCACAGAGTGGAACTTTCCTGTAGAATATCAGTCTGATCCTGCCTATTACGGTCAGTCCAGCGCCGAAATACCAGGCAATTCCTCTCTGAACAAGGAAGACAGCAACCCCAGACAATCGTTTCAGCCTTCATTGGGCCTCATCAGTGAGGTGTAGCCATATTCTTCTAAGCACACTGAGCAAGGAGTCCACGTCTGGTTGCCCCTTTTTCCCATAGGGAGACTAAATACATACAGAGAGAAGTGCACACACAGGAACGAACAACTGGCTCAATACCATTGTTAGCCTGTTCTATGGTGATTTACCACCTGGGTGCAATGTTTTAGCCCAGTAATGCTTTTCACAGAGTGGAACTTTCCTGTAGAATATCAGTCTGATCCTGCCTTTTACGGTCAGTCCAGCGCCGAAACACCAGGCAATTCCTCTCTGAACAAGGAACACAGCAACCCCAGACAATCGTTTCAGCCTTCATTGGGCCTCATCAGTGAGGTGTAGCCATATTCCTCTAAGCACACTGAGCAAGGAGTCCATGTCTGGTTGCCCCTTTTTCCCATAGGGAGACTAAATACATACAGAGAGAAGTGCACACACAGGAACGAACAACTGGCTCAATACCATTGTTAGCCTGTTCTATGGCGATTTACCACCTGGGTGCAATGTTTTAGCCCAGTAATGCTTTTCACAGAGTGGAACTTTCCTGTAGAATATCAGTCTGATCCTACCTATTACGGTCAGTCCAGCGCCGAAATACCAAGAAATTCCTCTCTGAACAAGGAACACAGCAACCACACACGATTGTTTCAGCCTTTATTGGGCCTCGTCAGTGAGGTGTAGCCATATTCCTCTAAGCACACTGAGCAAGGAGTCCACGTCTGGTTGCCCCTTTTTCCCATAGGGAGACTAAATACATACAGAGAGAAGTGCACTCACAGGAACGAACAACTGGCTCAATACCATTGTTAGCCTGTTCTATGGCGATTTATCACCTGGGTGCAACGTTTTAGCCGAGTATTCATTGTATTGTCTCATTGAATTGTAGACTTACTGCAATGCCCAAATCGTGTTTGGCAAGATTTGGTCTGTGTGTTAGAATAATTTTGTAGCTATTGCAGTTTACCCAACTCACAATGTTAGCTGAGAGTGGATTAGAGAAATAGCAGATTTTGATAATAGTAGGATGAGGGATGTTTACACAAAATTAACAAACTGTTATTTTGTGAACATACTTGCACTCCAATATACACTTTTCATAGGATAATCAGTTTACTGTTTTTAGGAATAAATGTCTTGTAATAAAAATGATTTACTTGCTATGGTAAAGACAACCACTTTATAGATAATATCCTCAATATGAACTGAAAGTCATAATCTCCTTTTCATATGAAACTGACAGGATAACAATTAACAGTCAAAGGTAAAGTTAACTTTTATACTTGCTGTTATGAAGATTCACTGTCCGGTGAAAGATGATTTGTGCTTCGATTGAATACACACAGAGCTCAGCGTTTCCCAGGACCTGTCTTGCCTGTTGTTGTCTATCTACCTGTCAACCGCGATCCCCCGCCGCAATCCCTAATAAAGTGTTTAACCCCTAAACCGCCGCTCCCAGACCCGCCGCCACCTACATTAAATGTCTAACCCCCTAATGTGAGCCCCCTACACCGTCGCCACCTACATTAAAATTATTAACCCCTAATGTAATCCCCCTACACCGCCGCCACCTACATTAAAATTATTAACCCCTAATGTAATCCCCCTACACCGCCGCCACCTACATTAAAATTATTAACCCCTAATGTAATCCCCCTACACCGCCGCCATCTATATTAAAATTATTACCCCCTAATGTGAGCCCCCTACACCGCCGCCACCTATTTTAACTATATTACCCCCTAATCTAATCCCCCTACACCGCTGCCACCTATATTAAATATATTAACCCCTAAAATACTAAAATGTCCCTACCCTAAACTAAATTAAAAATAGCCCTGAAAAGGGCTTTTTGCGTGGCATTGCCCCAAAGTAACCAGCTCTATTGCCAGCCCTTAAAGGGGCTTTTTGCGGGGCATTGCCCCAAAGTAATCAGCTCTTTTACTATCCCTTAAAAGGGCTTTTTGCTGGGCTTTGTCAAAAAGTAATCAGCTCTTTTGCCTGTAATCTAAATCCCCCTACACCGCCGCCACCTATAATAAATGTATTACCCCCTAATCTAATCCCCCTACACCGCCGCCACCTATATTAAAATTATTAACCCCTAATCTAATCCCCCTATACGGCCGCCACCTATATTAAATTTATTAACCCCTAATCTAATCCTCCTATACCACCACCACCTATATTAAATTTATTAACCCCTAAAATATCCCTACCACTAAACCTAAGTCAAACCCTACAAATAGCCCTGAAAAGGGCCTTTTGCGTGGCATTGCCCCAAAGTAAACAGCTCTATTGCCAGCCCTTAAAAGGGCTTTTTGCGGGGCATTGCCCTAAAGTAACCAGCTCTTTTACCAGCCCTTAAAAGGGCTTTTTGCAGGGCATTGTCACAAAGTAATCAGCTCTTTTGCCTGTAATCTAATCTAATCCCCCTACACCGCCGCCACCTATATCAAATATATTAACCCCTAATCTGACCCCCCTACACCGCCACCACCTATATTAACTATATTAACCCTAATTATATTAGGGTTAATATAGTTAATATAGTTATTATATTATATATATTAACTATATTAACCCTATCTAACTCTAACACCCCTAACTTAATTATTATTTCAATAAATCTAAATAATATTAATAATATTAACTAAATTATTCCTATTTAAAACTAAATACTTACCTATAAAATAAACCCTAAGATAGCTGCAATATAATTAATAATTACATTGTAGCTATTTTAGGGTTTATATTTATTTTACAGGTAACTTAGTATTTATTTTAACTTGGTACAATAGCTATTAAATAGTTAATAACTATTTAATAGCTACCTAGTTAAAATAATTACCAATTTACCTGTAAAATAAATCAAAACCTAAGTTACAAATACACCTACACTATCAATAAATTAAATAAACTACAAATATCTAAACTAAAATACAATTAAATACACTAAACTAAATTAAAAAAACAAACACTAAATTACAAAAAAATAAAAAAAGATTACAAGAATTTTAAGCTAATTACACCTATTTTAAGCCCCCTAATAAAATAACAAAGCCCCCCAAAATAAAAAAATTTCCCTACCCTAATCTAAATTACAAAAGTAAACAGCTCTATTATCAGCCCTTAAAAGGGCCTTTTGTGGGGCATTGCCCCAAAGTAATCAGCTCTTTTACCTGTAAAAAAAACAACAACAGCCCCATTACAACCCACCACCCACATACCTCTATTCTAGCCCACCCAATCCCCCCTTAAAAAAACCTAAGTCTAACCCCCAAGTGCTCCTTACCTGTCCTGAAGACCGGCGGAGAAGGTCCTGTTCCAGGCAGAGAAGTCTTCTTCCAGGCGGCGACCCCTTCTTCTTCCAGGATCCAGCCGGCGCAGAGCGGAGGAGTTGAAGACCGATGACCGCGGAGCTGAAGACCGTCCATGTGGAACTGAAGACCGGCGATGCTGGAACTGAAGATTGGCGACGCTGGAACTGAAGACCGCTGGAACTGAAGACCGGAGCCGGAGCGTGGAGGATCTTCTTCATACGATCGCCGCCGTACACTGAATAGGAATTCAAGGTACGCGATTAAAAATGGCGTCCCTTGAATTCCTATTGGCTGATTTGAGCCTTCAAATTCAAATCAGCCAATCGGATGTGAGCTACTTTAATTCTATTGGCTGATTTGAATAGCCAATAGAATAAGAGCTACTGTAATTCTATTGGCTATTCAAATCAGCCAATAGAATTACAGTAGTGGTAATAGAGCTGTTTACTTTTGTAATTTAGATTAGGGTAGGGACATTTTTTTATTTTGGGGGGCTTTGTTATTTTATTAGGGAGCTTAGAATAGGTGTAATTAGCTTAAAATTCTTGTAATCTTTTTTTATTTTTTTGTAATTTAGTGGGGGGGTTTGTAATTTAGTTTAGTGTATTTAATTTTATTTTAGTTTATATATTTGTAGTTTATTTAATTTATTGATAGTGTAGGTGTATTTGTAACTTAGGTTAGGATTTATTTTACAGGTAACTTGGTAATTATTTTAACTAGGTAGCTATTACATAGTTATTAACTATTTTATAGCTATTGTACCTAGTTAAAATAAATACCAAGTTACCTGTAAAATAAATATAAACCCTAAAATAGCTACAATGTAATTATTAATTATATTGTAGCTATCTTAGGGTTTATTTTATAGGTATTTAGTTTTAAATAGGAATAATTTAGTTAATATTATTAATATTATTTAGATTTATTGAAATAATAATTAAGTTAGGGGTGTTAGAGTTAGATAGGGTTAATATAGTTAATATATATAATATAATAACTATGTTAACCCTAATATAATTAGGGTTAATATAGTTAATATAGGTGGCGGCGGTATAGGGGGATTAGATTAGGGGTTAATAAATTTAATATAGGTCGCGGCGGCGGTATAGGGGGATTAGATTAGGGGTTAATAATTTTAATATAGGTGGCGGCGGTGTAGGGGGATTAGATTAGAGGGTAATACATTTATTATAGGTGGCAGCGGTGTAGGGGGATTTAGATTACAGGCAAAAGAGCTGATTACTTTGTGACAATGCCCCGCAAAAAGCCCTTTTAAGGGATGGTAAAAGAGCTGGTTACTTTGGGGCAATGCCCCGCAAAAAGCCCTTTTAAGGGCTGGCAATAGAGCTGGTTACTTTGGGGCAATGCCATGCAAAAAGCCCTTTTCAGGGCTATTTGTAGGGTTAGACTTAGGTTTAGTGGCAGGGAAATTTTAGTATTTTAGGTGTTAATTAATTTAATATAGGTGGCGGCGGTATAGGGGGATTAGATTAGAGGTTAATTAATTTAATATAGGTGGCGGGGGTATAGGGGGTTTAGATTAGGGGTTAATTAATTTAATATAGGTGGCGGCGGTGTAAGGGGGTCAGATTAGGGGGTAGTACATATAATATAGGTGGCGGCGGTGTAGGGGGCTCACATTAGGGGTTAATATAGTTTAAATACGTGGCGGCGGTGTAGGGGGATCATATTAGGGGATAATATAGTTTAAATAGGTTGCGGCGGTGTAGGGGGATCATATTAGGGGATAATATAGTTTAAATAGGTGGCGGCGGTGTAGGGGGATCATATTAGGGGGTAACATAGTTAATGTAGGTGGCGGCGGTGTAGGGGGCTCAGATTAGGGGGTAATATAGATAATGTATCTGGCGACGGGGTCCAGGAGCGGCGGTTTAGGGGTTAATATATTTATTGTTAGGAGTGAGAGGGGGGATTGTGGATAGAGGGGTATACATGTCAGGCTATGTTTAGGATGCGTGTTATACAGTAACAGGAGATTTAATAACTTAGTCAGGTTTTTTGTGCGGCGGCAGTTTCTAAAGTGCCGTAAGTCACTGGCGACTCCAGAAATTTGTACTTACGCAGATTTCTGGACATCGCTGGTTTGTCAGACTTACGGCACTTTAGCATCTGACGACGCTGTATATAAGATAGCTCGAGTTGCGAGCTGAAACTACAGGCGGCATAGGTTTCCACGCTTGCGCCGAAACCGGTGCCGTATATTGGATCGCAGCCCTGAGTGTGTTGACTCAGAATGACTTCATTTTGTGGAGAGAGTTCAGCAAAATGGTAACGCTGAATAGTGGAGGACAAGTCACCGTACTGGCTCTGTAGAAAAGGTAGAACAGCAAGTGAAGGCAAGTAAATCGTCCTTGAAGAGAGATCCTCAGCTAATAAGTGAAGCAAAGTGAAAACTGAAATAGAACTCCACTATTTGCAGGGATTAAGGTTAGGATGATGTTTTAGGAGTTGAAAGCCAATAGAGTGAGAGATTGCTTCCACAAACGAAGTACTCTAACTTAGCTAATAATCAAGCAATTATTCAGGGAAAAAGGCGCTCCTTTTATTGGGCTCAAAAGGAAGGTGGAGACTTCCATTTAAAGGTACAGAGAATATGACAGATCCCCCCGGTCAGGATCCCCCTGCAGAAACTCCAGGACCTGGTTTAAAGGGGTGCCTGTCATGGAAAGCGGTGAGTAAACGAGTGGCGTTCAAGTCACCAAAAGAAACCCAAGAATCTTCCTCTGCACTGTACCCTTTCCAGTGAACAAGATATTCAAGAGTTTGTCGCCTAATTCTGGAATCCAATATCTTTTCAACTTCATATTCAATGTGATCATCAACAACTATAGGTGAATGACAAGTTCCAGAAAAGGTGGGATCATTGCTTCCGATTTCAATAAAGAGACATGAAATGTTTGATGAATACGGAAAGTAATAGGAAGTTTCAACACTACAGCATTTTCATTGATGATCCTTATTATTGTAAATTAATCAATGAATTTGTTTGCCAATTTTTTACAAGGGACCTTAAGTTTTAAGTTTTTGGTGGAAAGCCAAACAAGATCACCTATTTTGTATGTTGGAGGAACTAAACGTTTTCTGTCATAAAATTGCTTTTGTTTAACTTTTGCCTCTTTTAAATGCTTATTCAACATGATCATGGTTTCTTTTATATTATTGGAGTAATCCGAAACTGCTGGAGAGTTAGAAATAGAACCTATGTTCAGGAGGGTCTTTGGATGGTATCCATAGGTTGCATAGAAAGGTGATGTCTTCGTGGAACAATTAATTTAGTTGTTGTAGGTGAATTCCTCCTTGGGTAGCCAATCAGACCAATCCTCTTGTAAATTTGATATATAACATCTGAGGTACTGTTCGAGTGTCTGGTTTAGTCTTTCGTTCAGACCATTTTATTGAGGATAAAAAGCTGTGGCGTATCTAGGGGTAATCTTTAACAGATTACATAAATTTCTCCAAAACCTGGATGTAAACTGAGTTCCACGGTCTGACACAATGGAAGATGGTAAACCATGTAGTTTCACAATATGGGAAAAGAAAACTTTGGCTGTTGTCAATGCGTTAGGTGTTTGCTTTAAAGGAATAAAGTGAGCCAACCTTGTAAGGTGATCCACTACAACTAGTATAGTGGTGTAGTTGTTAGAGGGTGGTAAATCCACTATAAAATCCATGGCAATCATACTCCAGGGTGTCTCTGGGACTGGTAAGGGAGATAGTAAATCAAAGAGTTTCTGATGATCCTTCCTTTTCCTAGCACAAATGTGACATGTAGTAACATAGGTATAGATGTCCTGTTTTATCTGAGGCCACCAAAAGGTTCGGCTGATGAGTTCCTGTGTCTTAGTTATACCAGGATGACCGAATAATGGAGAGTTGTGGTAATGTTGTAACAATTGTTTCCTTAATGATTTGGGAACATACGTTAAGTTCTTGTAAAGATATAGTCCAGAGTTAGGATCCCTGGTACAGTGTTGGGGAATCCTAGAGTCGGTTTAAGAGCGGATAAGATGTCAGACTGTAGGGTGGTTATTGCAGCTAGAATTTTGTGTGGAGGTATGATAAACGGTTTCTCTTCACCCTCACGAGGAGCTTCTAATGATCAGGATAGGGCAACTGCCTTCGTGTTTTTTGTACCTGGTCTGTAGTTGATGAGGAAATTAAACCGATCCAGGAACAGGGCCCATCCCGCCTACCTGACGGGATGACAGAGTCTTGTTCTTTTTCAGGTACTGAAGATTTTTGTGACCTGTGTAGATGTTAAATAGCGCCAATGCCAACGTTGGATGCATTCACCTCTAATGTATATTGCTGGTCTGGATCAGGTAAACGTAACAGGGGAGCTGTGGTGAAATTCATTTTAAGTATATCAAAAGCTTTTTGAGCTTCTTCATCCCATTTAAACTTCTGTTTCCCAGTTAAACAAGTTAAAGGCTGTACGATTGTGGAAAAGTGGTTAATTAATTTTCTGTAAAAATTTGAGAACCCTAGGAATCTCTGTAGGGACTTTACTGTGGTAGGGGTAGGCCAATTAAGTATGGCTGTCATTTTATCTGGATCCATTTGAATGCCTGCTGGGGAGATTATGTACCCAAGGAATTTTATAGTGTCTTTATGAAAGTGACATTTTTCCATTTTAGCATATAATTGATGCTCTCTTAATCTGGCTAATACCCATCGTACATGCTTTCTATGCTCTGATATATTCTTAGAGTAGATTAGAATATCATCAAGATACACTGCAATGCATACATCCATGAGATCTTAAAAAATATCATTAATAAAGTACTGACATGTTGCTGGGGCATTTGATAAGCCGAACGGCATTACATTGTATTGAAATAAGAGAGATTAGTAGGTGTGCTGCAATTAGCTTAAGGTATGGGTGAAATGAATAAAAAGTGTTATAAACCTCAACTCATCTGAAATATCATCATAATTATATAATCGTGAGATGATTAGTAAACAATGAAAAAAAGTGAAAACAAAGGTCACAAGTGTTAATAAATTCACAAGTGTTGATAAATTCTACTTCTATGGGAAGTAGTTAAAATAAGCAGTGTCGCTGTGATTAATACATAGATAACTACAAATAATGTCCTACATATAAGAATAAAATAATTGTGTGTTATGTGTTTGCAGACCTTCTATTTAAAAAGTCTTGCCATTTGAATATGTGTCCAACCAGAGTGAACTAGGATACCTTTATAGGTGTGCGGTGTGTTAATACTCATAAAATATGAAGCGCTATAAACTAAACTTCCACAAGTCAGATTGAAACAATATATTTTTATATATCAAAATTAAGTTAAAAGATGTATAGTATACAAATGACAAATTCCTAAAATCGGTCTAACTGACCCATATATTTCAAAGAGACTATCCAATGATAGGGTACAGCATAAACTATAAGGACGTCTCCCCAAAACTGAGGCCTGTTACTTAAAAAACTGCAACTAGTCAATACATATATTCACGTCAACAGCACATACAATAGTGGTTTATACCTTGAATACGGCTAAAATAAGCTTCCCAATCTGGGATCTGTAATGTTCAAATGTTAGTGTTGTATAGCGATAAGAGTATTTGCCAGTTCAATGCTTTTTAGTATTCAGCGTATTTGACAGTTCAATGCCTTTTAGTGTTCAGCATAAGCGGCAGGTTGAAGTTATAATTATAAAGCACTTTCAGTCTTTGATTCTAGTTGGTATTATTGTAGAGCAAACAAATTACCTTATCTTCTTCTCGGTGGAGCCATTAACAGGAGCCGTCTATACTCTTACCTAGTGACTTGAAAGCGCTGCATGTGTCTTGGCGTCTGACGTCACTTACAGGTTTCTCGAGTGGGATTAGCTGTGAATTCTTGGTAGGTGATCTCCCGATTTGTTATGTCACAAATATGTACTTCTTCATAAAGATGTCAGGGATACCCTGCACTTAGGACTTCTGCACGCAGGGAAAGGAGAAAGTCTCAGAGGAATTGTTAAACACAACCCGGGTTGTTAAAATGAAAGTGAAGCCGTTCCACTTAGCAGCAAGTGGATAATAAAACTTGTAGATTAAAAACAATCACGAAGGTCAGCAGTCACAAAGGTCAATGCGTTTCGCTCAGCAGAGCTTTATCAAGCTGGCAAATACTCTTATCGCTATACAACACTAACATTTGAACATTACGGATCCCAGATTGTTTAGCTTATTTTAGCTGTATTCAAGGCATAAACCACTATTGTATGTGCTGTTAACTTGTGAATATATATATTGACTAGTTGCAGTTTTTTAACTAACAGGCCTCAATTTTGAGGAGAGTTCCCTATAGTTTATGCTGTACCCTATCATTGGATAGTCTCTTTGAAAAATATGGGTCAGTCAGACCGATTTTAGGAATTTTTAATTTGTATACTATACATCTTTTAACTTAATTTTGATATATAAAAATATATTGTTTCAACCTGACTTATGGAAGTTTAGTTTATAGCGCTTCTTATTTTATGAGTATCAACACACTGCACACCTATAAAGGTATCCTAGTTCACTCTGGTTCGACACATATTCAAATGGCAAGACTTTTTAAATAGAAGGTCTGCAAACACATAACACACAATTATTTTATTCTTATATGTAGGACATTATTTGTAGATATCTATGTATTAATCACAGCGACACTGCTTATTTTAACTACTTCCCATAGAAGTAGAATTTATCAACACTTGTGAATTTATTAACACTTGTGAATTTATTAACACTTGTGACCTTTGTTTTCACTTTTTTTTCGTTGTTTACTAATCACATCACGATTATATAATTATGATGATATTTCAAATGAGTTGAGGTTTATAACACTTTTTATTCATTTCACCCATACCTTAAGCTAATTGCAGCGCACCTACTAATCTCTCTTTTGTGACAATCCTTATTTTTGAAAGACTGAAGGATCTTTCAACAACTGTTAGGTGTTTGGTATTTTTTAATATTGCCAGCGCACTACTATATTACTTTTTTGACCATTGTATTGAAATAACCCATATCGGGTTCTAAATGCAGTCTTCCACTCATCACCAGATCTCATTCAAATTAAATTGTATGCCCCCTTAAGGTCCAATTTGGTGAAAATAGTGGCACCATTCAGTCATTCGAGGAGTTCTGGTATAAGTGGAAGGGGGTAACAGTCTTTGTTGGTGACAAAAAATATTGCTGCTGCCGCTGAGGAGGAAGAGGGAGAAATAAACCCTTTTCTTAGATTGTAGTCTAAGTAATCCCTGAGAAACTTAAGTTCTTTTTGTGAGAGAGGGAAAATACGCCCAAAAGGAATAACAGCTCCTGGTTTAGTTTCTATAGGGCAATCATATGGTCTGTGTGGTGGTAAGTTCTCTGCATTCTTTAAGTTAAAAACATCGGAAAAATCTTTATATTCGTTTGGTAATAGTGGATCTATGTGTCTGATTTAACATAAGTGAAACAAGTACTAAGACAATATGGTGATGTGAAAGAAATCTTATTAACATCCCAATCAATTGTGGGTTTATGTTTGTGTAACCACGGATATCCACGTATTATTGGGTGTAAAGAACTAGGTATAATATCAAAAGATATAAACTCTTTATGCCCAGTGTCAGTGATTGTGTGAAGAAGAATGGTGTGGTGTGTAATGGGCCCTTTAAGAAACTGTGCACCATCGATTACACGTACAAAAACTGGTGTTATTTTTTGCACACTTGGTATTTTATTTTTTTGAAACTATTGTTTGATCAATGAACATCCCGTAGGCTCCTGAGTCAATTATAGCCTCATTCTGTAACGGGTGTTGATACCACTGCAATGACAATTTAAGTGCAAAGTGAGTGTTTTTTGTGTGATAAATCTCTGGACACACATGTATTTTCTTACCCTTTTTCTGTTGAATGAGTATAGGACATATGGATACGTCATGGTCTTTATTTGCCCAATACATACAAAGGTTTGCTTGACGCCTCCTTAACTTTTCTTCTTGGGTAAGGGGTCCTTAAATAGTGCCTATCTCCATGGGCACTGAAGAGGTAGATGGTTTTTCATAATGTGGTTGATAGTGTTTCCTGGCACAGGCTTCGGGATGTTGTCTTTCAAACTTTCTTTCTCTGTAACGCCTGTTCATTGATGTACATATTTTAATAAGAGATTCTAATGTCTCTGGAAATTCTACTCTGGAATGTTCATCTTTAAGGTGTTCAGAGAGTCCTAGGCGAAACTGATTCCTAAGACTTATGGAATTCCATGGAGAATCAGTAGCCCAAAGCTGAAACTCTGCAATTTAATCTTCCACGGCTCTTTTTACCCTGTTTTAGAGATCTTAAGTTATTTTCAGCTGTATGCTGTTTGTCAATATCCTCATACAAAACCGCCATTGCCTTAAAGAAGTTTTCGAGTGAGTCCCGAATAGGATCTTCTGTCTCAAAAAATCTGTCTGCCCATGACCTTGGCTCGCCACTAAGATAGGAGAAAGTGGTACAGACTTTAATTCTATCAGTGCGGTACATTCTAGGTTTAATTGAGAATGATAACAGGCATGCATTTCTGAATTCACAAAACTTTGTGCGCTCTCCAGAGAAGGGTGTAGGAGGGTTTATATGGGGTTCTGGGAATTCAGTTGATTTTTGTGTGAAGTAATCATTAATGATTCATTTTAAAGTATTGTTTTCATTTTGAACCCCTGAGCCAAAATGTCTACCTTTTGGTTTAATGAAGCTATTTGATTGGACATTTTCATAGGATCCATATTAAACCAAAAAGTTAAAGGCTTGATAATCGTGTTTAGCTAGATTTGGTCTGTGTGTTAGAATAATTTTGTAGCTATTGCAGTTTACCCAACTCACAATGGCCTAGATTTAGAGTTTGGCGTTAGCCGTGAAAACCAGCGTTAGAGGCTCCTAACGCTGGTTTTAGGCTACCGCCGGTATTTGGAGTCACTCAAAATAGGGTCTAACGTTCACTTTCCAGCCGCGACTTTTCCATACCACAGATCCCCTTACGTAAATTGCGTATCCTATCTTTTCAATGGGATTTTGCTAACTCCGGTATTTAGAGTCGTTTCTGAAGTGAGCGTTAGACATCTAACGACAAAACTCCAGCCGCAGGAAAAAAGTCAGTAGTTAAGAGCTTTCTGGGCTAACGCCGGTTTATAAAGCTCTTAACTACTGTACTCTAAAGTACACTAACACCCATAAACTACCTATGTACCCCTAAACCGAGGTCCCCCCACATCGCCGACACTCGAAAAAAATTTTTTAACCCCTAATCTGCCGACCGCCACCTACGTTATCCTTATGTACCCCTAATCTGCTGCCCCTAACACCGCCGACCCCTGTATTATATTTATTAACCCCTAATCTGCCCCCCTCAACGTCGCCTCCACCTGCCTACACTTATTAATCCCTAATCTGCCGACCGCAAAGCGCCGCCACCTACGTTATCCTTATGTACCCCTAATCTGCTGCCCCTAACACCGCCGACCCCTATATTATATTTATTAACCCCTAATCTGCCCCCCACAACGTCGCCTCCACCTGCCTACACTTATTAACCCCTAATCTGCCGACCGGACCTGAGCGCTACTATAATAAAGTTATTAACCGCTAATCTGCCTCACTAACCCTATCATAAATAGTATTAACCCCTAATCTGCCCTCCCTAACATCGCCGACACCTAACTTCAATTATTAACCCCTAATCTGCCGATCGAATCTCGCCGCTATTCTAATAAATGTATTAACCCCTAAAGCTAAGTCTAACCCTAATACTAACACCCCCCTAAGTTAAATATAATTTAAATCTAACAAAATTAATTAACTCTTATTAAATAAATTATTCCAATTTAAAGCTAAATACTTACCTGTAAAATAAATCCTAATATAGCTACAATATAAATTATAATTATATTTTAGCTATTTTAGGATTTATATTTATTTTACAGGTAACTTTGTATTTATTTTAACCAGGTACAATAGCTATTAAATAGTTAAGAACTATTTAATAGCTAAAATAGTTAAAATAATTACAAATTTACCTGTAAAAGAAATCCTAACCTAAGTTACAAATAAACATAACACTAGACTATCAATAAATTAATTAAATAAACTACCTACAATTACCTACAATTAACCTAACACTACACTATCAATAAATTAATTAAATACAATTGCTACAAATAAATACAATTATATAAACTAGCTAAAGTACAAAAAATAAAAAAGAACTAAGTTACAAAAAATAAAAAAATATTTACAAACATAAGAAAAATATTACAACAATTTTAAACTAATTACCCCTACTCTAAGCCCCCTAATAAAATAACAAAGCCCCCCAAAATAAAAAAATGCCCTACCCTATTTTAAATTACTAAAGTTCAAAGCTCTTTTACCTTACCAGCCCTGAACAGGGCCCTTTGCGGGGCATGCCCCAAGAAATTCAGCTCTTTTGCCTGTAAAAAAAAAACATACAATACCCCCCCCCAACATTACAACCCACCACCCACATACCCCTAATCTAACCCAAACCCCCCTTAAATAAACCTAACACTAAGCCCCTGAAGATCATCCTACCTTATCTTCACCATACCAGGTTCACCGATCGGTCCAGAAGAGCTCCTCCGATGTCCTGATCCAAGCCCAAGCGGGGGGCTGAAGAGGTCCATGATCCGGCTGAAGTCTTCATCCAAGCGGGCCAGAAGAGGTCTTCCATCCGATTGAAGTCTTCATCCAAGCGGCATCCATCCGGAGCGAAGCGGCAGCATCCTGAAGACCTCCACCGCGGAACATCCATCCTGGCTGACGACTGAACGACGAATGACGGTTCCTTTAAATGACATCATCCAAGATGGCGTCCCTCGAATTCCGATTGGCTGATAGGATTCTATCAGCCAATCGGAATTAAGGTAGGAATATTCTGATTGGCTGATGGAATCAGCCAATCAGAATCAAGTTCAATCCGAACTGATCGGAACAGCCAATAGAATGCGAGCTCAATCTGATTGGCTGATCGGATCAGCCAATCGGATTGAACTTGATTCTGATTGGCTGATTCCATCAGCCAATCAGAATATTCCTACCTTAATTCCGATTGGCTGATAGAATCCTATCAGCCAATCGGAATTCGAGGGACGCCATCTTGGATGACGTCATTTAAAGGAACCGTCATTCGTCGTTCAGTCGTCGGCCAGGATGGATGTTCCGCGGTGGAGGTCTTCAGGATGCTGCCGATTCGCTCCGGATGGATGCCGCTTGGATGAAGATTTAAATCGGATGGAAGACCTCTTCTGGCCCGCTTGGATGAAGACTTCAGCCGGATCATGGACCTCTTCAGCCCCCCGCTTGGGCTTGGATCAGGACATCGGAGGAGCTCTTCTGGACCGATCGGTGAACCTGGTATGGTGAAGACAAGGTAGGATGATCTTCAGGGGCTTAGTGTTAGGTTTATTTAAGGGGGGTTTGGGTTAGATTAGGGGTATGTGGGTGGTGGGTTGTAATGTTGGGGGGGGGGTATTGTATGTTTTTTTTTTACAGGCAAAAGAGCTGAATTTCTTGGGGCATGCCCCGCAAAGGGCCCTGTTCAGGGCTGGTAAGGTAAAAGAGCTTTGAACTTTAGTAATTTAGAATAGGGTAGGGCATTTTTTTATTTTGGGGGGCTTTGTTATTTTATTAGGGGGCTTAGAGTTGGTGTAATTAGTTTAAAATTGTTGTAATATTTTTCTTATGTTTGTAAATATTTTTTTATTTTTTGTAACTTAGTTCTTTTTTATTTTGTGTACTTTAGCTAGTTTATTTAATTGTATTTATTTGTAGCAATTGTATTTAATTAATTTATTGATTGTGTAGTGTTAGGTTAATTGTAGGTAATTGTAGGTAGTTTATTTAATTAATTTATTGATAGTCTAGTGTTAGGTTTATTTGTAACTTAGGTTAGGATTTCTTTTACAGGTAAATTTGTAATTATTTTAACTATTTTAGCTATTAAATAGTTCTTAAATATTTAATAGCTATTGTACCTGGTTAAAATAAATACAAAGTTACCTGTAAAATAAATATAAATCCTAAAATAGCTATAATATAATTATAATTTATATTGTAGCTATATTAGGATTTATTTTACAGGTAAGTATTTAGCTTTAAATTGGAATAATTTATTTAATAAGAGTTAATTAATTTCGTTAGATTTAAATTATATTTAATTTAGGGGGGTGTTAGTATTAGGGTTAGACTTAGCTTTAGGGGTTAATACATTTATTAGAATAGCGGCGAGATTCGGTCGGCAGATTAGGGGTTAATAATTGAAGTTAGGTGTCGGCGATGTTAGGGAGGGCAGATTAGGGGTTAATACTATTTATGATAGGGTTAGTGAGGCAGATTAGGGGTTAATAACTTTATTATAGTAGCGCTCAGGTCCGGTCGGCAGATTAGGGGTTAATAAGTGTAGGCAGGTGGAGGCGACGTTGTGGGGGGCAGATTAGGGGTTAATAAATATAATAATGGGGTCGGCGGTGTTAGGGGCAGCAGATTAGGGGTACATAGGGATAATGTAAGTAGCGACGGTTTACGGAGCGGCAGATTAGGGCTTAATAATAATATGCAGGGGTCAGCGATAGCGGGGGCGGCAGATTAGGGGTTAATAAGTGTAAGGTTAGGGGTGTTTAGACTCGGGGTACATGTTAGAGTGTTAAGTGCAGACGTAGGAAGGGTTACCGCATAGCAAACAATGGGGCTGCGTTAGGAGCTGAACGCGGCTTTTTTGCAGGTGTTTGGTTTTTTTTCAGCTCAAACAGTCCCATTGTTTCCTATGGGGGAATCGTGCACGAGCACGTTTTTGAGGCTGGCCGCGTCCGTAAGCAACTCTGGTATCGAGAGTTGAAGCTGCGTTAAAAATGCTCTACGCACCTTTTTTGGAGCCTAACGCAGCCTTTATGTGGACTCTCGATACCAGAGTTATTTTTATGGTGCGGCCAGAAAAAAGCCGGCGTTATTTTTTCGGGTCGTTACCGACAAAACTCCAAATCTAGGCCAATGTTAGCTGAGAGTGGATTATAGAAATAGCAGATTTTGATAATAGTAGGATGAGTGATGTTTACACAAAATTAACAAACTGTTATTTTGTGAACATACTTGCACTCCAATATTCACTTTTCATAAGATGATCAGTTTACTGTTTTTAGGAATAAATGTCTTGTAATAAAAATAATTTACTTGCTATGGTAAAGACAACCACTTTATAGATAATATCCTCAATATGAACTGAAAGTCATAATCTCCTTTTCATATGAAACTGCCAGGATAACAATTAACAGTCAAATGTAAAGTTAACTTTTATACTTGCTGTTATGAAGATTCACTGTCCGGTGAAAGATGATTTGTGCTTCGATTGAATACACACAGAGCTCAGCATTTCCGAGGGCCTGTCTTGCGTGTCGACTCAGAATGACGTCATTCTGTGGAAAGAGTTCAGCAAAATGGTAACGCTTAATAGCGGAGGACAAGTCACCAGACTGGCTGTGTAGAAAAGGTAGAACAGCAAGCGAAGACAAGTAAATCCTCCTTGAAGAGAGAATCTCACCTGATAAGTGAAGCAAAGTGAAAACTGAAATAGAACTCCACTATTTGCAGGGATTAGGTTAGGATGATGTTTTAGGAGTAGAAAGCCAATAGAGTGAGAGACTGCTTCCACAAACGAAGTACTCTAACTTAGCTAATAATCAAGCAATTATTCAGGGAAAAAGGCTCTCCTTTAATTGGGCTCAAAAGGAAGGTGGAGACTTCCATTTAAAGGGACAGAGAATATCACACTTACCAAACGACAGGCTATTCCAAAGTAAAATTGTATGCTTTCAGATAGGAGTTGTTATTTTAAACAACTTTTCTAAAGACTTTAACAAGGTAATTTGCTTTGTTTTATTTTAATCTCAATTTTTAACAGCTCCTAGGTTGGGCCATATTCAGATTCAAAAATCCTTCAGGGCTTACTCTTATCACTTATTATGTTTATTAACTTCACTTTCCCTTCAATAGTTTTTAACCCTTTGAGTGTTAAGCACTTTCCCACCTGGGTGCTAAGCACATTTGAGGGTTTTTTAATTTTACATTTTTAATTTATTTTATTTTTTTTACTTTTTGTTTTCATTTCAGATCCCCAAGACTTATACTAATGGAAAGGTTAGGCGATTACCTTTCCAATGGGAGTCTGTAGCTGCTTAGATGCCTGAGATACAGGCTTCTAAGCAGCATGCCCCCTTTCCCTATATTGCCCATTGTGTTTTTTACATAAAGTTGTGAGGTGACGTCATCACGTCATTACACGTGACATCACCACACAAAACGGGAAGCCTCGGTGATGTCTGTCACTCTACAGGCTCGATCGCCAGGGTAGGAGTGGGTGGGAGCCCCCAGATCTCCCTCAAGGTGGGAGAGTGCTAGCGACGGCTCTGAGCCGTTGTTAGCACCTGAGTGAGAAACTCTGCGACGGCTCAGAGCCGTTATTAGCACTCAAGGGGTTAAAGTTATTGTGGCTCATATAGATTAAACATTGTCATTGTACATATATATCTATGTAACATTAATCCAATTGTAAATTTGTAGGAAGCAAATAGTGACTATATTTGGGCTAAAAATTGAAAATAAATAAAGCCCCAAAAAATTCTCAACAAATAATGCAAACTAAATTGTTTTATTACAAACTGACAATCAATATTAAAACATTATATATTATTTTTTTTAAAAACTAATGTAAACAAAAATAAATTCAAAAATATATATACACAAATGTAACACTGAAATTGTTTCTAAAAAAAATATAATTTTTAATAACTATAAACATAGAATCAATTTACAAACATTCACTAAATACATGAATCTATATATACATTATATTTTAAACTTTTTTTTGCTGCATAACGAGATCATGGCGCTATTGATTGACTTAACGATTAATGACGTCATCATCAAGCATGTCGCGTCCTAAACCTTTTGGTGCTGGCGAATTAGTAATTATAGTTTATGCCATGGATAAATATTTTCCTAAATGTATTGGGGGTGTAAGGGCAGTGAGACAGGAATGCCGTGACAAAATTATATATGAGATGCTGAGAAGAATGCATCGGATTTCAAAAATTAAAAGAACAAGACGACAATGTCTTTGAAAATATATTGACTTGAAGAGAAGAGAACCTAAGTACTATAATCTATTGAGATTGATAAGGACATGTAAGTTTAATATTGATATAGTTTAAAAATATTTGTTTTAATAGAAACAGATCATGTAATTTGAACTGCGTCATTATTAACAAATAAACAACAATTTAATTTTTTTTTTTAATTTAGAAGTATGTGATATTGAGGATTGTTAAAATGATTAGAGTATCAAATTTGTGTTTATAGTTAGATGCTCTATCGTTATCCTTACATAATAAAATTGTTTTTAGTGTTCATCTATGTTTATATTCAACATAATAATAAATATATTGACTGTCAGAGAACACTAAACATGTATCTATTATATATAAGTATCAACTAATGTAAGCATGCTGAACATTGTTAGTAGATGATGTCAATTTTAGTTATTATCAAAAAAGGAACATGCTTAAAGGGACACAAAACATTTTTTTAAATTCTTGATTCACAACCAACAATCAATTTTAAGACACTTTCTAATGTACTACTTTAAAAAATTTAATTCGTTCTATAGCTATCTTGATTTAAACTACATTAATGTGATGCATAGGAACAGCCCATTTTTTGTTTGTGAACCTTTCTTGCTTATTGTTTGGGAAATGGAAGCCTCCAATAAGCAAACACTATCCATGTGGCTGAGCAAAACATGGGCTGGCTCTTAATATTTACATTCCTACTCTTAAAAATAATATATCAAGTTAAACTATAGAAAATATTGATAATTTTTTTAAATTAGAAATTTTATTAGAATGACATGCTCTATCGGAATCAGTAAAGAAAACTATTTGTTTGAGTGGCACTTTAACAATGTTAGTATATACAATTTTAAAAAGTTAGAAAAGTAAGCATGCAGAACTGTGTTAGTAGAGTAAAATATAATTGTAATTAGTCTTTAAAAATGAACTTCATGAACAATGTTAGTAGATTTTAAATTTAATTGTAAGAAATATAAACATGCATAACTGTGTTAGTAGAATGAAATTTAAATTCTTGATAAAAATGCATTAGCATGCATAATTTCAAATTTGTTAAACATTTATTATAATTTTTTAAATTTAAATTTTTTACTTCCAATTTTTTTTTATATTAATATGTTTATAGATATGAGAAGTAAGAAAATAAAGTGTAAACAGCCACCACGCTACCTCCGGTCAATGTTGGTGGAAGCACCCAGGAGTCAAGCTTTATCTCCACCTATGCCACTAACACTATTGGATATTGAATTATCTCCCAATCCATATCAAGTTTTTTTTTTAAAAAAACACACAGACAGGTAATGCGTTGTTAGTTAACATATAATTAATATTTTTTAAATAGTTTTTGGCTTTAATAGTTTTTTATCTTTATCTTTGTTATTACTTTCACGTAGATATTACCATGGAAGACATAGAAAATAGGGACGAAATCAATGATTTTCAAAATCCTGATAGTGTGCCATTAGTTGAAGGCTTGAGTTCAGATGATAGTCAACCAAGAATAGAAGTTTTAAGAACAATGATGGTAGATAAAGGTATGTTTCATACTCATTACTCTTTAAACCAAGAAAAATAAAGTTTTAACTGATACATATTGCATATTTTTAGGAGTAGGTTCTGATGAAAGCTTTAAAGGAGTGGACATAAGTGTAGAAGCCAATATAGTCAATGAAATCAATAATACAACAGCAGGAAGTAATAATTGTGAAGAAATAACCATATGATACATTGAATATGGATATGTAAATTTAAATACTAATTGTTTTGCTTTTGTTATTCTACAGATGTATCTTCAACATCAACTACTGAAACTGAAGACAAAAGTACTCAGAGTTGTCTTGAAGATAATGTTAAACTAAAAATCGCTAAAATTAGGGCAACTTTGGGAATGTTATTGGAGCAAGTTGATTTTTTATACCGAAAATATGTTATTTAATTTAATTCTGTGATTTTTTTTTATTTTTAAATTTGGAGTATAATTGTCATGAGAATGACAACGAAAAAATGACAAATACTTTTTTTTGTGAACAATCAACAGTACATCAGAATTTAGATTTTCTGTAAATAAAGCGTATTTTTTGGGCAAAATTATTTTTGTATTTATTAAAATATAACATTTTAAACCTAAATAAACAAAACAAAAAAAAAAAAAAAAAAAAAATATATGTCTGCAAACAATTAACAGAAAATACAACTTTGTGGATATTGATGGTATAAATAAGAAATAAAATGTTCATTGTAACCTTGGTCTTTTGGGGTCTGTTGTACCCTCCCTTTAACTTAAAATAGACAACAGTGAATGTAGTGTCCTTTCAGTGAGGCTTAATGCTCTATTTATTTGCTGGGTTTTTTTCTTCATCCATCTGCCTCTGCCACTGAAACATTTCTCTTTGGAGATGTAATTTTTGCCTTTCAATTTCATTTTTTTCTTTTTCAATTTCAATATTTTTTTCAGAAATGGCTGCCCAACGTTCAATATTATTGTTAATAAGATTCTGCATGTCCCTGTGGTCCTCTCTATATTGCCTGGAAAGGGACAACATTTCCGTTAAGCCAACATTGGCCAATAGTCCTTCAGCTGGTGGATTTTCAATATTAACAGCCCCTGTTTCTTGTGGTAGTGGTGGTGGTGCCTGTGTTTTCACTGGTTCCTCCAGGTTTATCTGGAGTCTCACTTCCATCATGACGTCCTATATTTTCATCTGAATTAGGATTTTCCTCTCTTATTGGCATGAGATTTATAGTGATCTCCCTTGATGAGTTTTCTTCTTCTAGATCAAACCATAAACAATTGTTAGAAAATAACCATAAAATTATTTTTTTACAGACGGTTTCAGAGATGGAATAGAAGGAAAGAGCAGATAAAACAGTACACAAAAATTTAAATTATATTATATATATACATCAGTGATACATACCATCAAATAATGGAGATGAATGTCCAGTCAAACTATGGAACAGACGTCCCAAATCAGCTATAAACAAAGAAAAAAAAAGACAATAAGATTTGAGTAAATTGGATTTATTGACATATATTCAAATGCTATTACATTCCCTGAAAAATGTATTTAAAATATAAATTGTTTGCAATTAAAGGGACACTGAACACACAATTTTTCTTTTGTGATTCAGATAGAGCATGCAATTTTAAAAAAACTTTCTAGTTTACTCCTATTATCAATTTTGCTTCATTCTCTTGTTTCCTTTATTTGAAAAAGAAGGCATCTAAGCTATTTTCTTGGTTCAGAACCATGGAAAGCACTTGTTTATTGGTAGGTGAATTTACCAAACAATCAGCAAGAACAACACAGTGTGTTCATCAAAAATGGGGCGGCATCTCACATTCTTGCATTTAAAATAAAGATACCAAGAGAATGAAAATAATGTGATAATAGGAGTAAATTAGAAAGTTGCTTACAATTGCATGCTCTATCTGAATCATGATAGAAAAAAAATTTGGTTCAGTGTCCCTTTAATGAAAAGCTCAGATCATTGGCATTTGTCATTCAAATGCCATTCCATCTCTAAATGATCTCGAACTAGATTCTGTCAATACTAACATTGTACATTTGTTTAAAAAAATATTTTAGAATTAAATTTTTGGATTTTATAGATGAAAGAGATAACACACGCCATTTTAATTTTTCATTTAATTAATCATTTACTTACCAGTTCCTCTTCCAACACCTGTTTCTGGAGTGCTGGTCCTTACATCAAGGAGTATATCCGCAGATAAAGAACGTGTGTGACAGTAGATGTGGACCGTATAAATTGACCATGAGCTACACTGGTAGATGGTCTTGAAACAGCTGCAGAAGATCTGGAACAAGTGGGCGCTTCATTGGTACTCCTCCCAGGCTGTGCTTGTGGTGTCGGTGTAGCTTTAAAATAAATTTAAAAAATATATATTTTTATTAATACATTTTTAAATTTGTTTTTATTTGTAGTTTAAACTGAAAGCTAATACTGGTAATAATAATATGATCACAGCAGTGACTGCTGGCACAATCATTAAAGGGACATGAAAACAAACATTTTACTATCATGATTTCAAAAGAACATGCTTTTTAAAAAATATTTTATTAATTTAATTGTACAGGGAGTGCAGAATTATTAGGCAAATGAGTATTTTGACCACATCATCCTCTTTATGCATGTTGTCTTACTCCAAGCTGTATAGGCTCGAAAGCCTACTACCAATTAAGCATATTAGGTGATGTGCATCTCTGTAATGAGAAGGGGTGTGGTCTAATGACATCAACACCCTATATCAGGTGTGCATAATTATTAGGCAACTTCCTTTCCTTTGGCAAAATGGGTCAAAAGAAGGACTTGACAGGCTCAGAAAAGTCAAAAATAGTGAGATATCTTGCAGAGGGATGCAGCACTCTTAAAATTGCAAAGCTTCTGAAGCATGATCATCGAACAATCTAGCATTTCATTCAAAATAGTCAACAGGGTCGCAAGAAGCATGTGGAAAAACCAAGGCGCAAAATAACTGCCCATGAACTGAGAAAAGTCAAGAGTGCAGCTGCCAAGATGCCACTTGCCACCAGTTTGGCCATATTTCAGAGCTGCAACATCACTGGAGTGCCCAAAAGCACAAGGTGTGCAATACTCAGAGACATGGCCAAGGTAAGAAAGGCTGAAAGACGACCACCACTGAACAAGACACACAAGCTGAAACGTCAAGACTGGGCCAAGAAATATCTCAAGACTGATTTTTCTAAGGTTTTATGGACTGATGAAATGAGAGTGAGTCTTGATGGGCCAAATGGATGGGCCGTGGCTGGATTGGTAAAGGGCACAGAGCTCCAGTCCGACTCAGACGCCAGCAAGGTGGAGGTGGAGTACTGGTTTGGGCTGGTATCATCAAAGATGAGCTTGTGGGGCCTTTTCGGGTTGAGGATGGAGTCAAGCTCAACTCCCAGTCCTACTGCCAGTTTCTGGAAGACACCTTCTTCAAGCAGTGGTACAGGAAGAAGTCTGCATCCTTCAAGAAAAACATGATTTTCATGCAGGACAATGCTCCATCACACGCGTCCAAGTACTCCACAGCGTGGCTGGCAAGAAAGGGTATAAAAGAAGAAAATCTAATGACATGGCCTCCTTGTTCACCTGATCTGAACCCCATTGAGAACCTGTGGTCCATCATCAAATGTGAGATTTACAAGGAGGGAAAACAGTACACCTCTCTGAACAGTGTCTGGGAGGCTGTGGTTGCTGCTGCACGCAATGTTGATGGTGAACAGATCAAAACACTGACAGAATCCATGGATGGCAGGCTTTTGAGTGTCCTTGCAAAGAAAGGTGGCTATATTGGTCACTGATTTGTTTTTGTTTTGTTTTTGAATGTCAGAAATGTATATTTGTGAATGTTGAGATGTTATATTGGTTTCCCTGGTAAAAATAAATAATTGAAATGGGTATATATTTGTTAGACATGTGCACCGCGAAAAAATTCGGTTCGTTTTCGGTTCGGATCGATTCGGACTTTTCGAATTTCGTTTCGGATCGAATCTGATTCGGCAAAATTTGAATAAATTCGTTTCGGATTTATTCGGATCCGAATAAATTCGTTTCGGATTTATTCGGATTCGGCTGAATTCGGTTCTATTCCGTTCCGAAATTCGGTATGTTTTTAGTACACTAACACCCATTTAGTACACTAAGTCACTAACACCCATAAACTACCTATGAACCACTAAACCGAGGCCCCCCCACATCGCAAACCCTATAATAACATTATTTAAACCCTAATCTGCCGATCGGATATCGCCGCCGCCTACATTATAGCTATTAACCCCTAATCTGCTGTCCCTAACACCGCCGACCCCTACATTATAGTTATTAACCCCTAATCTGCCTCCCCCAACGTCGCCGCAATCTAACTACAAGTATTAACCCCTAATCTGCCGACCCGATATCGCCGCCGCCTACATTATAGCTATTAACCCCTAACCTGCTGTCCCTAACACCGCCGACCCCTACATTATAGTTATTAACCCCTAATCTGCCTCCCCCCAACGTCGCCGCAATCTAACTACAAGTATTAACCCCTAATCTGCCGACCCGATATCGCCGCCACCTACATTATAACTATTAACCCCTAATCTGCTGTCCCTAACACCGCCGACCCCTACATTATAGTTATTAACCCCTAATCTGCCTCCCCCAACGTCGCCGCAATCTAACTACAAGTATTAACCCCTAATCTGCCGACCCGATATCGCCGCCGCCTACATTATAGCTATTAACCCCTAACCTGCTGTCCCTAACACCGCCGACCCCTACATTATAGTTATTAACCCCTAATCTGCCTCCCCCCAACGTCGCCACAATCTAACTACAAGTATTAACCCCTAATCTGCCGACCCGATATCGCCGCCGCCTACATTATAACTATTAACCCCTAACCTGCTGTCCCTAACACCGCCGACCCCTACATTATAGTTATTAACCCCTAATCTGCCTCCCCCCAACGTCGCCGCAATCTAACTACAAGTATTAACCCCTAATCTGCCGACCGCAAATCGCCGCCACTATAATAAATGTATTAACCCCTAAACCGCCGCACTCCCGCCTCGCAAACACTATAATAAATTTTATTAACCCCTAATCTGCCCTCCCTAACATCGCCGCCACCTACCTACAATTATTAACCCCTAATCTCCCGCCCCCAACGTCGCCGCTACTATAATAAGGTTATTAACCCCTAAACCTAAATCTAACCCTAACACTAACACCCCCTAACTTAAATATAATTTAAATAAAACGAAATAAGTTTACTATAGTTAAATAAATGAATCCTATTTAAAACTAAATACTTACCTGTAAAATAAACCCTAAGATAGCTGCAATATAACTAATAGTTACATTGTAGCTATTTTAGGATTTATTTTTATTTTACAGGCAACTTTGTATTTATTTTAACTAGGTACAATAGTTATTAAATAGTTATTAACTATTTAATAACTACCTAGCTAAAATAAATACAAATTTACCTGTAAAATAAATCCTAACCTAAGTTACACTAACACCTAACACTACACTATCATTAAATTAACTAAATAAATGAATCATATTTAAAACAAAATACTTACCTGTAAAATAAACCCTAAAATAGCTGCAATATAACTAATAGTTACATTGTAGCTATTTTAGCATTTATATTTATTTTACAGGCAACTTTGTATTTATTTTAACTAGGTACAAAAGCTATTAAATAGTTATTGACTAATTAATAGCTACCTAGTTAAAATAATTACAAAATTACCTGTAAAATAAATCCTAACCTAAGTTACAATTAAACCTAACACTACACTGTCATTAAATAAATTAACTACAAGTACCTACAATTATCTACAATTAAATAAACTAAAGTAAAAAAAAAACCCCACTAAATTACAAAAAAAAACAAACACTAAATTACAAAAAATAAAAAAATATTACAAGAATTTTAAACTAATTACACCTAATCTAAGCCCCCTAATAAAATAACAAAGCCCCCCAAAATAAAAAAAATGCCCTACCCTATACTAAATTACAAAAGTTAACAGCTCTATTACCTTACCAGCCCTGAACAGGGCCCTTTGCGGGGCATGCCCCAAAGAAAACAGCTCTTTTGCCTGTAAAAAAAAAAACACAATCCCCCCCCCACATTACAACCCACCACCCACATACCCCTACTCTAACCCAAACCCCCCTTAAATAAACCTAACACTACCCCCCTGAAGATCTCCCTACCTTGAGTCGTGTTCACCCAGCCGGGCCGAAGTCTTCATCCGATGGGGCAGAAGAGGACATCCAGACCGGCAGAAGTCTTCATCCAAGCTGGGCAAGAAGAGGTCTTCCATCCATCATACAAGTACCAAAATACAAACAAACACTAAATTACAAAAAATAATAAAATATTACAATAATTTTAAACTAATTACACCTAATCTAAGCCCCCTACTAGCTATTAATATAGCTTCAATATAACTAATAGTTACATTGTAGCTATTTTAGGATTTATATGTATTTTACAGGCAACTTTGTATTTATTTTAACTAGGTACAATAGCTATTAAATAGTTAATAACTATTTAATAACTACCTAGCTAAAATAAATACAAATTTACCTGTAAAATAAATCATAACCTAAGTTACAATTACACCTAACACTACACTATCATTAAATTAACTAAATAAATGAATCCTATATAAAACTAAAGACTTCCTTTTAAATTAAACCCTAATATAGCTGCAATATAACTAATAGTTACATTGTAGCTATTTTAGCATTTATATTTATTGTACAGGCAACTTTGTATTTATTTTAACTAGGTACAATAGCTATTAAATAGATATTTACTGTTTAATAGCTACCTAGTTAAAATAATTACAAAATTACCTGTAAAATAAATCCTAACCTAAGTTACAATTAAACCTAACACTACACTATCATTAAATAAATTAACTACAAGTACCTACAATTAAATACAATTAAAAAACTAAACTAAAGTACAAACCCCCCCCACTAAATTACAAAAAATAAAAAAATATTACAAGAATTTTAAACTAATTACACCTAATCTAAGCCCCCTAATAAAATAACAAAGCCCCCCAAAATAAAAAAAATGCCCTACCCTATACTAAATTACAAAAAATAACAGCTCTATTACCTTACCAGCCCTGAACAGGGCCTTTTGCGGGGCATGCCCCAAAGAAAACAGCTCTTTTGCCTGTAAAAAAAACCACAATCCCCCCCCCCACATTACAACCCACCACCCACATACCCCTACTCTAACCCAAACCCCCCTAAATAAACCTAACACTACCCCCCTGAAGATCTCCCTACCTTGAGTCGTGTTCACCCAGCCGGGCCGAAGTCTTCATCCGATGGGGCAGAAGAGGACATCCAGACCGGCAGAAGTCTTCATCCAAGCGGGGCAAGAAGAGGTCTTCCATCCATCAGAAAAGTACAAAAAAACAAACACTAAATTAGCAAAAATAATAAAATATTGCAATAATTTTAAACTAATTACACCTAATCTAAGCCCCCTACTAGCTATTAATATAGCTACAATATAACTAATAGTTACATTGTAGCTATTTTAGGATTTATATTTATTTTACAGGCAACTTTGTATTTATTTTAACTAGGTACAATAGCTATTAAATAGTTAATAACTACCTAGCTAAAATAAATACAAATTTACCTGTAAAATAAACCCTAACCTAAGTTACAATTACACCTAACACTACACTGTCATTAAATTAACTAAATAAATGAATCCTATATAAAACTAAATACTTACCTGTAAAATAAACCCTAATATAGCTACAATATAACTAATAGTTACATTGTAGCTATTTTAGCATTTATATTTATTTTACAGGCAACTTTGTATTTATTTTAACTAGGTACAATAGCTATTAAATAGTTATTGACTAATTAATAGCTACCTAGTTAAAATAATTACAAAATTACCTGTAAAATAAATCCTAACCTAAGTTACTATTAAACCTAACACTACACTATCATTAAATAAATTAACTACAAGTACCTACAATTAAATACAATGAAATAAACTAAACTAAAGTACAAAAAAAACAAACACTAAATTACAAAAAATAAAAAAAATTACAAGAATTTTAAACTAATTACACCTAATCTAAGCCCCCTAATAAAATAACAAAGCCCCCCAAAATAAAAAAATGCCCTACCCTATACTAAATTACAAAAGTAATCAGCTCTATTACCTTACCAGCCCTGAACAGGGCCCTTTGCGGGGCATGCCCCAAAGAAAACAGCTCTTTTGCCTGTAAAAAAAAACACAATACCCCCCCCACATTACAACCCACCACCCACATACCCCTACTCTAACCCAAACCCCCCTTAAATAAACCTAACACAACCCCCCTGAAGATCTCTCTACCGTGTCTTCACCCAGCGGGCCGAAGTCTTCATCCGATCGGACAGAAGAGGACATCCAGACCGGCAGAAGTCTTCATCCAAGCGGGGCAAGAAGAGGTCTTCCATCCATCAGAAGTCTTGATCCAGGCGGCATCTTCTCTGTTCATCCATCCGGAGCGGAGCGGCAGCATCCTGAAGACATCCCACACAGAGCATCCTCTTCTTTCTTGATCCGACGACTAGGTGACTGTACCTTTAAGTGACGTAATCCAAGATGGCGTCCCTTGAATTCCGATTGGCTGATAGGATTCTATCAGCCAATCGGAATTAAGGTAGGAAAAATCTGATTGGCTGATTCAATCAGCCAATCAGATTCAAGTTCAATCCGATTGGCTGATCCAATCAGCCAATCAGATTGAGCTCGCATTCTATTGGCTGATCGGAACAGCCAATAGAATGCGAGGTCAATCTGATTGGCTGATTCCATCAGCCAATCGGATTGAACTTGAATCTGATTGGCTGATTAAATCAGCCAATCAGATTTTTCCTACCTTAATTCCGATTGGCTGATAGAATCCTATCAGCCAATCGGAATTCAAGGGACGCCATCTTGGATGACGTCACTTAAAGGTACAGTCACCTAGTCGTCGGATCAAGAAAGAAGAGGATGCTCTGCGTGGGATGTCTTCAGGATGCTGCCGCTCCGCTCCGGATGGATGAACAGAGAAGATGCCGCCTGGATCAAGACTTCTGATGGATGGAAGACCTCTTCTTGCCCCGCTTGGATGAAGACTTCTGCCGGTCTGGATGTCCTCTTCTGCCCGATCGGATGAAGACTTCGGCCCGCTGGGTGAAGACACTGTAGAGAGATCTTCAGGGGGGTAGTGTTAGGTTTATTTAAGGGGGGTTTGGGTTAGAGTAGGGGTATGTGGGTGGTGGGTTGTAATGTGGGGGGGGGTATTGTGTTTTTTTTTTACAGGCAAAAGAGCTGTTTTCTTTGGGGCATGCCCCCGCAAAAGGCCCTTTTAAGGGCTGGTAAGGTAATAGAGCTGATTACTTTTGTAATTTAGTATAGGGTAGGGCATTTTTTTATTTTGGGGGGCTTTGTTATTTTATTAGGGGGCTTAGATTAGGTGTAATTAGTTTAAAATTCTTGTAATTTTTTTTATTTTTTGTAATTTAGTGTTTGTTTTTTTTGTACTTTAGTTTAGTTTATTTCATTGTATTTAATTGTAGGTACTTGTAGTTAATTTATTTAATGATAGTGTAGTGTTAGGTTTAATAGTAACTTAGGGTAGGATTTATTTTACAGGTAATTTTGTAATTATTTTAACTAGGTAGCTATTAATTAGTCAATAACTATTTAATAGCTATTGTACCTAGTTAAAATAAATACAAAGTTGCCTGTAAAATAAATATAAATGCTAAAATAGCTACAATGTAACTATTAGTTATATTGTAGCTATATTAGGGTTTATTTTACAGGTAAGTATTTAGTTTTATATAGGATTCATTTATTTAGTTAATTTAATGACAGTGTAGTGTTAGGTGTAATTGTAACTTAGGTTAGGGTTTATTTTACAGGTAAATTTGTATTTATTTTAGCTAGGTAGTTATTAACTATTTAATAGCTATTGTACCTAGTTAAAATAAATACAAAGTTGCCTGTAAAATACATATAAATCCTAAAATAGCTACAATGTAACTATTAGTTATATTGAAGCTATATTAATAGCTAGTAGGGGGCTTAGATTAGGTGTAATTAGTTTAAAATTATTGTAATATTTTATTATTTTTGCTAATTTAGTGTTTGTTTGTTTTTTTGTACTTTTCTAATGGATGGAAGACCTCTTCTTGCCCCGCTTGGATGAAGACTTCTGCCGGTCTGGATGTCCTCTTCTGCCCCATCGGATGAAGACTTCGGCCCGGCTGGGTGAACACGACTCAAGGTAGGGAGATCTTCAGGGGGGTAGTGTTAGGTTTATTTAAGGGGGGTTTGGGTTAGAGTAGGGGTATGTGGGTGGTGGGTTGTAATGTGGGGGGAGGGATTGTGTTTTTTTTTTACAGGCAAAAGAGCTGTTTTCTTTGGGGCATGCCCCGCAAAGGGCCCTGTTCAGGGCTGGTAAGGTAATAGAGCTGTTAACTTTTGTAATTTAGTATAGGTTAGGGCATTTTTTTTATTTTGGGGGGCTTTGTTATTTTATTAGGGGGCTTAGATTAGGTGTAATTAGTTTAAAATTCTTGTAATATTTTTTTATTTTTTGTAATTTAGTGGGGGGGGGTTTGTACTTTAGTTTAGTTTTTTTAATTGCATTTAATTGTAGGTACTTGTAGTTAATTTATTTAATGATAGTGTAGTGTTAGGTTTAATTGTAACTTAGGTTAGGATTTATTTTACAGTTAATTTTGTAATTATTTTAACTAGGTAGCTATTAAATAGTCAATATCTATTTAATAGCTATTGAACCTAGTTAAAATGAATACAAAGTTGCCTGTACAATAAATATAAATGCTAAAATAGCTACAATGTAACTATTAGTTATATTGCAGCTATATTAGGGTTTATTTTACAGGTAAGTCTTTAGTTTTATATAGGATTCATTTATTTAGTTAATTTAATGATAGTGTAGTGTTAGGTGTAATTGTAACTTAGGTTATGATTTATTTTACAGGTAAATTCGTATTTATTTTAGCTAGGTAGTTATTAAATAGTTATTAACTATTTAATAACTATTGTACCTAGTTAAAATAAATACAAAGTTGCCTGTAAAATACATATAAATCCTAAAATAGCTACAATGTAACTATTAGTTATATTGAAGCTATATTAATAGCTAGTAGGGGGCTTAGATTAGGTGTAATTAGTTTAAAATTATTGTAATATTTTATTATTTTTTGTAATTTAGTGTTTGTTTGTATTTTGGTACTTGTATGATGGATGGAAGACCTCTTCTTGCCCCGCTTGGATGAAGACTTCTGCCGGTCTGGATGTCCTCTTCTGCCCCATCGGATGAAGACTTCGGCCCGGCTGGGTGAACACGACTCAAGGTAGGGAGATCTTCAGGGGGGTAGTGTTAGGTTTATTTAAGGGGGATTTGGGTTAGAGTAGGGGTATGTGGGTGGTGGGTTGTAATGTGGGGGGGGGGATTGTGTTTTTTTTTTACAGGCAAAAGAGCTGTTTTCTTTGGGGCATGCCCCGCAAAGGGCCCTGTTCAGGGCTGGTAAGGTAATAGAGCTGTTAACTTTTGTAATTTAGTATAGGGTAGGGCATTTTTTTTTATTTTGGGGGGCTTTGTTATTTTATTAGGGGGCTTAGATTAGGTGTAATTAGTTTAAAATTCTTGTAATATTTTTTTATTTTTTGTAATTTAGTGTTTGTTTTTTTTTGTAATTTAGTGGGGGGGTTTTGTACTTTAGTTTATTTAATTGTAGATAATTGTAGGTACTTGTAGTTAATTTATTTAATGACAGTGTAGTGTTAGGTTTAATTGTAACTTAGGTTAGGATTTATTTTACAGGTAATTTTGTAATTATTTTAACTAGGTAGCTATTAATTAGTCAATAACTATTTAATAGCTATTGTACCTAGTTAAAATAAATACAAAGTTGTCTGTAAAATAAATATAAATGCTAAAATAGCTACAATGTAACTATTAGTTATATTGCAGCTATTTTAGGGTTTATTTTACAGGTAAGTATTTTGTTTTAAATATGATTCATTTATTTAGTTAATTTAATGATAGTGTAGTGTTAGGTGTTAGTGTAACTTAGGTTAGGATTTATTTTACAGGTAAATTTGTATTTATTTTAGCTAGGTAGTTATTAAATAGTTATTAACTATTTAATAACTATTGTACCTAGTTAAAATAAATACAAAGTTGCCTGTAAAATAAAAATAAATCCTAAAATAGCTACAATGTAACTATTAGTTATATTGCAGCTATCTTAGGGTTTATTTTACAGGTAAGTATTTAGTTTTAAATAGGATTCATTTATTTAACTATAGTAAACTTATTTCGTTTTATTTAAATTATATTTAAGTTAGGGGGTGTTAGTGTTAGGGTTAGATTTAGGTTTAGGGGTTAATAACCTTATTATAGTAGCGGCGACGATGGGGGCGGGAGATTAGGGGTTAATAATTGTAGGTAGGTGGCGGCAATGTTAGGGAGGGCAGATTAGGGGTTAATAAAATGTATTATAGTGTTTGCGAGGCGGGAGTGCGGCGGTTTAGGGGTTAATACATTTATTATAGTGGCGGCGATTTGCGGTCGGCAGATTAGGGGTTAATACTTGTAGTTAGATTGCGGCGACGTTGGGGGAGGCAGATTAGGGGTTAATAACTATAATGTAGGGGTCGGCGGTGTTAGGGACAGCAGGTTAGGGGTTAATAGCTATAATGTAGGCGGCGGCGATATCGGGTCGGCAGATTAGGGGTTAATACTTGTAGTTAGATTGCGGCGACGTTGGGGGGAGGCAGATTAGGGGTTAATAACTATAATGTAGGGGTCGGCGGTGTTAGGGACAGCAGATTAGGGGTTAATAGTTATAATGTAGGCGGCGATATCGGGTCGGCAGATTAGGGGTTAATACTTGTAGTTAGATTGCGGCGACGTTGGGGGAGGCAGATTAGGGGTTAATAACTATAATGTAGGGGTCGGCGGTGTTAGGGACAGCAGATTAGGGGTTAATAGTTATAATGTAGGCGGCGGCGATATCGGGTCGGCAGATTAGGGGTTAATACTTGTAGTTAGATTGCGGCGACGTTGGGGGGGGCAGATTAGGGGTTAGTAACTATAATGTAGGTGGCGGCGATATTCGGTCGGCAGATTAGGGGTTAATAAGATAATGCAGGTGTCAGCGATAGCGGAGGCAGCAGATTAGGGGTTAATAAGTGTTAGATTAGGGGTGTTTAGAGATTCGGGGTACATGTTAGGGTGTTAGGTGCAGACTTAGGCCTAGATTTAGAGTTCGGCGGTAAAAGGGCTGTTAACGCTCCGCGGGCTTTTTTCTGGCCGCACCATAAATTTAACTCTGGTATCGAGAGTTAAAACAAATGCTGCGTTAGGCTCCAAAAAAGGAGCGTAGGGCATTTTTACCGCAAATGCAACTCTCGATACCAGAGTTGCTTACGGACGCGGCCAGCCTCAAAAACGTGCTCGTGCACGATTCCCCCATAGGAAACAATGGGACTGTTTGAGCTGAAAAAAAACCTTACACCTGCAAAAAAGCAGCGTTCAGCTCCTAACGCAGCCCCATTGTTTCCTATGGGGAAACACTTCCTACGTCTGCACCTAACACTCTAACATGTACCACGAGTCTAAACACCCCTAACCTTACACTTATTAACCCCTAATCTGCCGCCCCCGCTATCGCTGACCCCTGCATTACAGTTTTAACCCCTAATCTTCTGCTCCGTAAACCGCCGCAACCTACGTTATCCCTATGTACCCCTAATCTGCTGCCCTAACATCGCCGACCCCTATGTTATATTTATTAACCCCTAATCTGCCCCCCACAACGTCGCCGACACCTGCCTACACTTATTAACCCCTAATCTGCCGAGCGGACCTGAGCGCTACTATAATAAAGTTATTAACCCCTAATCCGTCTCACTAACCCTATCATAAATAGTATTAACCCCTAATCTGCCCTCCCTAACATCGCCGACACCTACCTTCAATTATTAACCCCTAATCTTCCGATCGGAGCTCACCGCTATTCTAATAAATGTATTAACCCCTAAAGCTAAGTCTAACCCTAACACTAACACCCCCCTAACTTAAATATAATTTACATATAACGAAATAAATTAACTCTTATTAAATAAATTAATCCTATTTAAAGCTAAATACTTACCTGTAAAATAAACCCTAATATAGCTACAATATAAATTATAATTATATTATAGCTATTTTAGGATTAATATTTATTTTACAGGCAACTTGGTATTTATTTTAACCAGGTACAATAGCTATTAAATAGTTAATACCTATTTAATAGTTACCTAGTTAAAATAAATACAAAATTACCTGTAAAATAAATCCTAACCTAAGATATAATTAAACCTAACACTACCCTATCAATAAAATAATTAAATAAACTACCTACAATTACCTACAATTAACCTAACACTACACTATCAATAAATAAATTAAATACAATTGCTACAAATAAATACAATTAAATAAACTAGCTAAAGTACAAAAAATAAAAAAGAACTAAGTTACAGAAAATAAAAAAATATTTACAAACATAAGAAAAATATTACAACAATTTTAAACTAATTACACCTACTCTAAGCCCCCTAATAAAATAACAAAGCCCCCCAAAATAAATAATTCCCTACCCTATTCTAAATTTAAAAAGTTACAAGCTCTTTTACCTTACCAGCCCTGAACAGGGCCCTTTGCGGGGCATGCCCCAAGAAGTTCAGCTCTTTTGCCTGTAAAAGAAAACATACAATACCCCCCCCCCAACATTACAACCCACCACCCACATACCCCTAATCTAACCCAAACCACCCTTAAATAAACCTAACACTAAGCCCCTGAAGATCTTCCTACCTTGTCTTCACCATACCAGGTTCACCGATCCGTCCTGGCTCCGATATCTTCATCCAACCCAAGCGGGGGCTAGACATCCACTGAAGAAGTCCAGAAGAGGGTCCAAAGTCTTCCTCCTATCCGGCAAGAAGAGGACATCCGGACCGGCAAACATCTTCTCCAAGCGGCATCTTCTATCTTCTTCCATCCGGTGCGGAGCGGGTCCATCTTGAAGCAGGCGACGCGGATCCATCCTCTTCTTCCGATGTCTCCCGACGAATGACGGTTCCTTTAAGGGACGTCATCCAAGATGGCGTCCCTCGAATTCCGATTGGCTGATAGGATTCTATCAGCCAATCGGAATTAAGGTAGGAATTTTCTGATTGGCTGATGGAATAGTATAAACTTAGAAATGCGGATACACACACGCTACAGTATACATAACACACGCAGCTACACATACACTACATATACACTTATACATGCAGATACACACACACTACATAGCATACACTTACAGCCAATAGAATGCGAGCTCAATCTGATTGGCTGATTGGATCAGCCAATCGGATTGAACTTGATTCTGATTGGCTGATTCCTGATCCAATCAGCCAATCAGATTGACCTTGCATTCTATTGGCTGATCGGAACAGCCAATAGAATGCGAGGTCAATTCTATTGGCTGATTCAATCAGCCAATCGGATTTTTCCTACCTTAATTCCAATTGGCTGATAGAATCCTATCAGCCAATCGGAATTCGAGGGACGCCATCTTGGATGACGTCCCTTAAAGGAACCGTCATTCGTCGGGAGACATCGGAAGAAGAGGATGGATCCGCGTCGCCTGCTTCAAGATGGACCCGCTCCGCACCGGATGGAAGAAGATAGAAGATGCCGCTTGGAGAAGATGTTTGCCGGTCCGGATGTCCTCTTCTTGCCGGATAGGAGGAAGACTTTGGACCCTCTTCTGGACTTCTTCAGTGGATGTCTAGCCCCCGCTTGGGTTGGATGAAGATATCGGAGCCAGGACGGATCGGTGAACCTGGTATGGTGAAGACAAGGTAGGAAGATCTTCAGGGGCTTAGTGTTAGGTTTATTTAAGGGTGGTTTGGGTTAGATTAGGGGTATGTGGGTGGTGGGTTGTAATGTTGGGGGGGGGGGGTATTGTATGTTTTCTTTTACAGGCAAAAGAGCTGAACTTCTTGGGGCATGCCCCGCAAAGGGCCCTGTTCAGGGCTGGTAAGGTAAAAGAGCTTGTAACTTTTTAAATTTAGAATAGGGTAGGGAATTATTTATTTTGGGGGGCTTTGTTATTTTATTAGGGGGCTTAGAGTAGGTGTAATTAGTTTAAAATTGTTGTAATATTTTTCTTATGTTTGTAAATATTTTTTTATTTTCTGTAACTTAGTTCTTTTTTATTTTTTGTACTTTAGCTAGTTTATTTAATTGTATTTATTTGTAGCAATTGTATTTAATTTATTTATTGATAGTGTAGTGTTAGGTTAATTGTAGGTAATTGTAGGTAGTTTATTTAATTATTTTATTGATAGGGTAGTGTTAGGTTTAATTATATCTTAGGTTAGGATTTATTTTACAGGTAAATTTGTTATTATTTTAACTAGGTAACTATTAAATAGTTCTTAACTATTTAATAGCTATTGTACCTAGTTAAAATAAATACCAAGTTGCCTGTAAAATAAATATTAATCCTAAAATAGCTATAATATAATTATAATTTATATTGTAGCTATATTAGGATTTATTTTACAGGTAAGTATTTAGCTTTAAATAGGATTAATTTATTTAATAAGAGTTAATTTATTTCGTTAGATTAAAATTATATTTAAGTTAGGGGGGTGTTAGTGTTAGGGTTAGACTTAGCTTTAGGGGTTAATACATTTATTAGAATAGCGGTGAGCTCCGATCGGAAGATTAGGGGTTAATAATTGAAGGTAGGTGTCGGCGATGTTAGGGAGGGCAGATTAGGGGTTAATACTATTTATGATAGGGTTAGTGAGGCGGGTTAGGGGTTAATAACTTTATTATAGTAGCGGTGCGGTCCGCTTGGCAGATTAGGGGTTAATAAGTGTAGGCAGGTGTCGGCGACGTTGAGGGGGGCAGATTAGGGGATAATAAATATAATATAGGGGTCGGCGGGGTTAGGGGCAGCAGATTAGGGGTACATAAGTATAACGTAGGTGGCGGTCGGAAGATTAGGGGTTAAAAATTTTAATCGAGTGGCGGCGATGTGGGGGGACCTCGGTTTAGGGGTACATAGGTAGTTTATGGGTGTTAGTGTACTTTAGGGTACAGTAGTTAAGAGCTTTATAAACCGGCGTTAGCCAGAAAGCTCTTAACTCCTGCTATTTTCAGGCGGCTGGAATCTTGTCGTTAGAGCTCTAACGCTCACTGCAGAAACGACTCTAAATACCAGCGTTAGAAAGATCCCATTGAAAAGATAGGCTACACAAATGGCGTAGGGGGATCTGCGGTATGGAAAAGTCGCGGCTGTAAAGTGAGCGTTAGACCCTTTAATCACTGACTCCAAATACCAGCGGGCGGCCAAAACCAGCGTTAGGAGCCTCTAACGCTGGTTTTGACGGCTACCGCCGAACTCTAAATCTAGGCCTTAGTGTTTCCCCATAGGAAACAATGGGGCTGCGGTGTTAGTTTTTTTTCAGCCGAAACTCCCATTGTTTCCTATGGGGAAATGCCGAATCTTAACGAGCTAATTCGGATTTATTCGGAGATACGGCAGCTATTTCGGATTCATTCGGTAGATTCGGAAGTATTTTAATTCGGAAATCCGAATCGATCCGAATCTCCGAATTTACCGAATTTACCGAATTTCCGAATTAATCCGAAACGAACCGCACATGTCTAATATTTGTTTTTTGTTAAGTTGACTAATAATTATGCACAGTAATAGTCACCTGCACACACAGATATCCCCCTAAAATAGTTATAACTAAAAACAAACTAAAATCTACTTCCAAAACTATTCAGCTTTGATATTAATGAGTTTTTTGGGTTCATTGAGAACATGGTTGTTGTTCAATAATAAAATTAATCCTCAAAAATACAACTTGCCTAATAATTCTGCACTCCCTGTATTATCTTTTTGGCTTCATTGCATTGATATACTTTGATGAAAAGCAAATCTACATAGGGTCAGTAAATGATCATTGGTTGATGTACATAGATGGCTCGTTTGACTGCGTCAACCATGTGTATCGCTATGTCTGAAACAAAGGATATCTATAGAAAGCAGACAATTAGATATTATTAACTAATTTTGAAAGATGTTAAAAATGCTATTCTATACTCAAATACTGCAACATGGAAGTCAATAGATAATAAATTTACAAAGGCATGTGATCAGGGGGCAGTCAGAATATGCAGAGATAAAAGTTAAAGTGATAAGAAATCAAACATTTTTTTCATGATTAATGTCGAACATACCATGTTACACAACATGAATAATTTTTTTTATAGTGTCAAATTTCATTATTTCTATTGTCATTATCTCTTGAAGGAGTTTCAATGCAATACTGGTTTGTAAATGAACACATGGGTGTTATCTTTGGGGATCACATTAATAGTTGTCCCCTATATTCATAATCAACTCCTAAAAAAAAAGTTTATAGGCGTCATAAAAATGTTGTAAATATTTATCTTTTTAATACACTATTTTATGCATGAAAAATACAATAGATATATATCAACATTTTTCTTATATTCCCGTTATAGCTTCAAAAAAAGATAATTATAAAAACCCTATTATTGTACAATCCCATTTATACTTTTTTGGATTATATATATAAATATATAGACATATATATATATATATATATATATATATATATATTCTAAAAATACATTATTATTTTTTTAATGCGCCATAATTGATAAGACTCAAAAATATTTGGGGCCTATGTGCGGATTCACGTACGGAAGCAGATCGTTTATTTAGTAAGAAGACAGATAAGGTTATTTTTCTTCCATATAATATTGAAGACACTGAACTATCGTTATTTAACAAACATTTTGCGTTAATTATTATGTTGTACATTTATCTCTCAAATCACTGTCACAATCGTCCGTTATGCCAGTGATGATCTCAGGTCCTAGATGCTAAACAAGCTTCTGCTCATAGTCATTTAAGTCGGCCACATATGCTGGTTCACCCCCGGTAGCACGTGCAGAATTTATTTCTCTGGCCAATTTAGCTTTGGCAAAACGTTTGATGTCATTATAACGTTTCTTCAGCTGTTCGACATCCTTTTTTCCAGGACCCTGGGCACTAACGGCATCGCTTATCCTTTGCCAGATCATCTTCCTCCTTGAAAAATTAGTCTGTTTGACACGACATCCAAACAAATAATCATAAGAGTCAATAATCATATCAATCAAAAACTACGTTTTGCTGATGCGAAAAGTGAGGATTCCTGGATTTTGAAGTGGTATCAGATCCAGATGAAGCCATATCCAATTTGTAAATAAAAATGACAAAAATAACGCTCTGTAATCACTGTTCAAAAAATTTGGAACAATAATACAGTTGTTTAGAAAACTTGCACTTTTATAGTAGCCAAATTCTTTTCCCGCGACTACTATGGCATTTCTGACACCTTGCATGTCATGTGTTAATAATTGGCCATACAATTCTACTGACATTTAAGTATATTAGCTTAGTCGCGGCGAGCGAGGCGTCAAATTTATCAATAATCCGCCACTGCACACGGCGGGCTAGACGTGTCTATTTATGGGTGGATTATTAGTACATAGTGACAGCGGACACCATTTTGCCCGCGGCAAGTAACGGTGACTTTATCCGCGTCTTCAATGTCGGATTAATTGATAGCTTAGTACATGGAGCCCTAAAACTATATAGGATAGATTAGAACAGGGAAGTAAGCAATAGGAGCTATTGAAACCTCAGGCATAACATATGAGTAGTTGATAAGATAGGTATGCTGGGATATATTCCTATTGTCATATTTTTAATAGTGTGTAGGATTTAAACATATATTTAATAACAATGCAAAAGATAAGAGGCATCTATTTGAAAAGAAGATATAAGACAGTGACTCTAGTTTAAAAGTAGACCAATAAATATTTTTTGGCAACAGGGTAGTACTAGTTTTCTGAAATATTTTCCAGCAACATAGTCCTATTGCCTGTAGTTAATCATGTAATACAAGTAGCCAACAGGGCAAGGGTTGAACCCACAGAAAACAAGAACAGTGTATTGCCACAGCTATGCATGGCTTAGTTCTGATCTGCTATTTTGATACAGCTCCTTCATGTATTGAAGGGGGTTACACTGGAAGTCCACTGCTGTTAAATAGGCCGGCATAAATTCAAATAAGACTTTACAGAAAGGTTGGTATTTTGTTCCATTAATAATAAGAGAATTTCAAACATTCGATAGACAAAAGGGTTCCTACTGTGGAGTTGTGACCCAACAACAATTAAATTGGCCCATAGAAATAGGTCAACCAATTCCAACATGGACTGAGAATAAGTAACTGTACCTCAGGGGGTCATAGAATCTCTCAGGGGGTCGATAACAATATGGATTTTGCATATCTTGCTGCTCTGTTTGCGTATGCTATAACCTTATTAACAGGCCTGTCAGTTCCAGATTTGCTGGTTGAACGTGTGGGCATGCTTTTAAGTCCATATGTGTAGTGATCATGCCTGTCATCAGGTGCAGTGATGGATATTCACAAAGTGATGGAAGACTCGACTGCAGTCGTAGCGAGGTAAGCAATGTTATGAACGACTTCCTTTTCAAGGCTTAGTCTAGGACCCGTGACTGGAGCTGTGGCAGTTGCTGGATGAGCCATAGGGGATAACAGTAAGCTGTTCTTTGAATCAACAGTTGGCTCTATGGTGAATTCCGACCAGTTTATGTGGGAGGGAATTGCTCCAGTCACCAGTATTGCTACCGCTTCTTTCCTCTGTGAGGGAGCTGAGGCCAAGGGGCTGATATCCACCCGTGGGTCTGATGCAGTGCTTCTTATCATACTCTGCAAGGTAGGGTCAGAGATGGACTTCTTTTGTTGCCACGGTTGTTCTTTTGTTTTCACTAATGTGCATAGGTAAGAACAGGAAAGGAGGAGCTGATCTAGTTTAGGCAGGAGTGTGGCCTTTATTTCATCCAGAATGTGGATGCCAGTATGTGAGAGTAAAATTATGTACAGCGTGGCGGGAAAGAACCCGTCACTACACCAATCAGCTTTCCAGTTTCAACTTGCTTTTTGGGGGCCAAAGGGTGGTATACCTCGATCCAGGAGAGTTCCTGGGCACAAATGTTGCCAAGGGATAGAAGGATGGCGATGTTTATAGCCACTTTTAACTTCAAGCTGCACAAAGCCTCAAGAGTCATTGGCCATCCTGGAGCGCCATCCACCGGAAGTCCTATTTTCATAAATCTTTTGTTTTTTTTGTTTGTTTGTTTTTTTACTTTTCATTATATCCATCACCGTGCCTGTACTACCATAATGTATGAGTGATCAAATGTACACTGCCACCAAAGATAATGGCTTAAGAATTACGGCATGTTACTGTTGTACAGCTCAAAGCCTATTTAAATTTATTTATGGATATAGTCTGCAGGAATATGCCATGGTAAGTTTCAATTAAAATATTCATTAATTAAGCATGTATATATATTAAATCACTCCATATAATGAAATCCTAATAGGGAATTAGAAGGCATTGGTTAAAATTAATATACCATTGAAATTGCCCTTTAATTCTGAATGAGAATTCTCTCTGGCACTTAATTATCAAAGATGGTATCATTCACAAAATGGAAAGTACAGCTGTCAACAGTTCTTTTGCGAAGGATGGTGCCTAGTAATGGGTCAGTGGGGGTCTTATTGGTGGGATGGTGCCGTACTTGCAGTGGGGGGTCTTATCGCTGGGTTGTAGTGAGGGTATCATGTGACAGCCTCCTGTATCATGTGACAGTTATCAGCCAATCAAAAAATACATATGTATACAGTACATTGTAAATTCCTGCACATACTTAGTAGGAGCTGGTACCTTCATCCATTATACATGTCTTCAGCTGCACAACTGTAAGGGTTACCCTTGCCATGGGCACTGACACACCCCTATATAATCACAGACGCTGTCTTTTGGACCTGACGCTGATAATAGCTTGGATGGTCCTTTTCCTCTTTGGCCTGGAGAACATGACAGCTGTTTTTTAAAAAAACTATTTGAAATGTTGACTTGTTAGACCACAAAACACAATTCCACAGAGCAACTGTCAATCTCAGATGAGACCAAGCCCAGAGAAGTTGGCAACGCTTCTGGACAGTGTTGATGCATGGCTTCTGCTTTGCATAGTAAAGCCTTAACTTACATTTGTGGATGCAGCGGCGAATGGTGTTGACTGACAAAGGTTTACCAAAGTATTCCCGAGCCCATGTCAGGATATCCATTACAGACTCAAAATGTTTTTTGAGACAGTGACGTCTGAGGGATCGGAGATCACGCACATTCAGAAGTGATTTTTGGCCTTTCCCTTTACGCACTGAAATTTGACCGGATTCCTTGAAACTTTTAATTATATTGTGCACTGTAGAAGGTGAAATGCCCAAAATCCTACCAGTTTGTCTTTGGGGAATGTTGTTCTCAAAGTGTTGGATTATTCGCTGACACATCGGTTGGCAGATTGGCAAGCCTCGACACATCCTTGCTCTTGAAGGACTAGGCTTTTTTGGAGGCTCCTTATATACTTTGATTACACGATTGCCTCAACTGTTTCACATCACCTTCTTATTTCAATTTGTCACATCGCTATTAGCCATAAGTTGCCCCTGTCCCAACTTTTTTTGGAACGTGTTGTAGTCATCAGATTTGAAATGAGTGTAAATTTTAAAAAATACATTAAATTCACAAAATAAAACAACACATAATGTGTTAATAATGTGTTTTGAATTTTCAAATTACTTTTTGTTAGTGTTTTTGCATTTTCCATACTGTCCCAACTTTTTTGAAATTGGGGTTGTAGAAGTAAATTGGAAAAAGGTTTATAATTTTTGATCTATCTGAATCATGAAAGTTTAATTTAGATTTTAGTAATCCTTTATGGATTCATTAGAGGGCAGATTGATTTTTTTATAAACAGTGACTGAGTCCTAATTCTGTGCAAAGGGATTCATGCAAATCGGTGGCTATATTTTGTAGTTTATTTTTTTATCAAACATAACACTTTATTTTCTATGGTATGAAACTTCTGCATATTTATTTAGGGACATTGCCCCAGCGAGGTCTGACTTCCCTCTTGTTGTAAATTCTTCGTTCCGCAACATTTTTTTCCTTCACTGTAAAACAATTGATGGTATCTGGTGTTCAGTTCATACAAAGTTTAACTTCAAGCTACTTGCAGCTCTGTAGCCTAGAGGTCTGATTCCCTTGATCCTGAATGTAACTCTGTTTGATAAGCCTTTGACTGATACACATAATCACTAATTATATCCGCATTAGACATGTGCCACACAAAAAATTTTTAGTTTAGTTTCGTTTCGTTTTCATTAGTTAAATAAATAATTTAGTTTAGGGAAATTAGTTTAGTTAAGTTAAATTGTTATTTCGGATCCATTCGTTATTTCAGATCCATTCTTTATTAATATTCATTATTCTATTCTGAAGTTTAGAATAGAATAATGAATATGAATAAAGAATGGAAACGAAATAAAGAATGTATCCGGAAAACTATTTTACTCAACATAATATGCCGATTCCTGAAACAAAATTATCTAAAAAAACGCCGTCACCCACATCGCCAACACTAACTAAACCTATTAACCCCTAAAGCGCCCCCCCATATATCCAACACTAACTAAACCTATTAACCCCTAATACGCCGTCCTCCCACATCGCCAATGGTAACTAAACCTATTAACCCCTAAAACGCCACCCCCCCACTCTGTCAACAGAAACTAAACCTATATACCCCTAAAGCGCCGCCCCCCCACATCGTCAACACTAACTAAAGCTATTAACCTCTAAAGTGCCGCCCCCCACATTGTCGCAACTACCTAAATTAAACTATATTAACCCCTAAACCTATAAGCCCCTAACTTTAACATAATTTAAATACACAAAAATGTAAGTTACAATTATTAACTAACTACCTATTTAAAAATAAATACAAACTTACCTGTGAAATAAAAAAAAACCTAAGCTTACACTAATAAAACTTAACATTAACAAAAATAAAAAACTTAAGATAACTAAAAATAAAAAAACTTAAAATTACAAAAAATTTAAAACTACCATTACAAAAAATAACAAACGAAATTATTCCTATTCTAATACCGCGGTTTAAAAAAAAAAAAAAAAAAACTATAATAAACTACCAATGGTCCTTAAAAGGTTTAGGTTTTATTTTTATTTCACAGGTAAGTTTATATTTACTTTAACTAGGTAGTTAGTAAATAGTAATATTGTAACTAGCTTAGGTTTTATTTTTATTTCACAGGTAAGTTTTTGTATTTATTTTTAAATAGGTAGTTAGTTTATAATTGTAACTTTAATTTAGGTGTATTTTAATTATGTTAAAGTTAGGGGGTGTTTGGTTTAGGGGTTAATATAGTTTAAATTAGTTAGTTGCAATGTGGGGGGGGGGCGACGGTTTAGTTAGTGTCGGCGATGTGGGGGGGGGCGGTTTAGTGGTTAATAAGTTTAGTTAGTGTTGGCGATGTTTGGGAACTGCAGTTTAGGTGTTAATAGCTTTATTTAGTGTTTTTGTTAGTGTCAGCGATGTTGGGGAACTGTGGTTTAGGGGTTAATAGGTTTAGTAAGTGTTGGCAATGTTTGGGAACTGTGATTTAGGGGTTAATAGCTTTATTTAGTATTTTAGTTAGTGTCAGCGATGTCGGGAAACTGCGGTTTAGGGGTTAATAGGTTTAGTTAGTGTAGGCGATGTCAGGGAATGGCAGTTTAGGGTTAATAGCTTTATTTAGTGTTTTAGTTAGTGTTGGCGATGTCGAGGAATGGCAGTTTAGATTAGCACAATGAAAAATTCCAAATATGAATAAAGAATGGATCTGAAAATTCGTTATGGTGCCGATTCGGAAATTCAGATTCATCCGAATATGCAAAAATTCAGCCGAAACTAATTGCACATGTCTAATCCGCATTCATATGTAATCAGAGTACCTCAGTGAGTCTGTTGAACATATTCTATTTTAAAACAGTGTCTGCTTATAATAATGAAAACATAATCTTTAATATCATATGATTTTTAAAATTAAAGAGGCATTATAGTTAAGAGACCCTGCAATGCTATGTGTTTAAGCAACAACTCAGAGAGGAAATGCTGGTTATTCAATCAACAGCAGTAGGTGCACAGCTGGGTCATGTGACTACGGTGCTGACAGGGTTAGTTGCCTTGTCTGTTTCGGGACCAGCAGTGCTGTGTGGCTCCTGAGCAGTACTTTAATGGAGAATCTACTCCAGGATTGATATTGTTTCAAAATATAGATAATCCCTTTATTACTAGTGATGTCGCGAACCTAAAATTTTGCGTTCGCGAACAGTGAACGCGAACTTCCGCAAAAGTTTGCGAACGGGCGAACCGCCATAGACTTCAATAGGCAGGCGAATTTTAAAACCCACAGGGACTCTTTCTGGCCACAAAAGTGATGGAAAAGTTGTTTTAAGGGGACTAACACCTGGACTGTGGCATGCCGGAGGGGGATCCATGGCAAAACTCCCATGGAAAATTACATAGTTGATGCAGAGTCTGGTTTTAATCCATAAAGGGCATAAATTACCTAAAATTCCTAAATTGTTTGGAATAACGTGCTTTAAAACATCAGGTATGATGTTGTATCATTCATGTAGTGTAAGGGTTACGCCGGCTTCACAGTGACAGACCAAACTACCCGTTTAACGCACCGCAAACAACCGCAAACAGTCCATTTGCACAACCGCAAACTCCCCATTTGCACAAGGTTGGATACCAAGCTAGCCATGTCCCGTTCCTTGTCCTCACTGATGTCACTGCGCGTGCAATCACTTCCTGGGGTAACAGAAAATACTCCACCCACAAGATGCTCCTATTATATTACTGCACTGAGGATGCTGCCTGTATCTGTGTGTCCTGCTCCCTGGCCGGAGAGCATAAGGGACACCAGGTCGAGCTGCTGAATGAGGCTTCTGAGAAGAAGAAAAAGAAACAGAGAAATGATCTGCAGAAACTGACCACAAAGAGAGAGGAGACTGAGAAAAGAGTCCAGAGTCTGCAGAAGCACAGGAGAGGGGTGCAAGAGAAAGCAGCTGGTGTAACAGAGAGACTGACTGCCCTGATTAGGGACATCAGGAAACAGATGGAAGACCTAGAGAAGCGAGTCCTGAGTGAGATCACCCGGCAGCAGGAGCAGGTTTTACTCACCATCTCTGATCTGATCCAGCAGCTGGGAAAAAGAGAACGACGAGCTAACCAGGAAGATTTGTCACATTGAGGAGCTGTGCAACATGACTGACCCATTAACTGTCCTACAAGAACAGGAATCACACAGAGATGAGACGCTTGGTCGGATCTCCTACTTCCAATTTGGGGCACTGCGCGTGCAATCTAATGTGCCACCAGATAGGAGTGGTGTATTAACTAGTACTATTCTTATCAGTTTAATCCCTGTTACGTCCCCTATCAGGGGACGTGTATATGGCATCAATTTTAGGAACCCGGAGATGATTTTAGGAACCGGGAGATGGAAAAAGATGCTTGGTCGGTACGGCCATGAGATAGATAGATAGATACATAGATTAGATACATAGATCAATAGAAGCAATAGATACATTTGATGATAGATACGATAGATAGATAGATAGATTTGATAGATACATAGATAGATTTGATAGATAGATAATTTCCCAGACAGAGAATTACAAGACGGGCGGTCTGTGACCCATGGTAAGGTTCCCAGAGGCAGTTGCGGCGCCCGAGGCTCTGATTAGAACAGAGCACTCTGTGTATCTGCCCTCGGCCGAAATCGGAACATTCTTTAGCTTTCTGCCTGTCGGACAAATGTCCGTCTGCCAAATGTCCGTCTGCCAAATGTCCTTCTGCATTTTGTCAGGGCACCGCGTGCCACCAGATAAGAGTGGTGTGTTAACTAGTACTATTCTTATCAGTTTAATCCCTGTTACATCCCCTATCAGGGGACGTGTATATGGCATCGATTTTAGGAACCCGGAGATGATTTTAAGAACCGGGAGAAGCAAAAAGATGCTTGGACACCCAGTACAGGTTGTTCTCCTTCAGCCTTTTTATACGAGGGTCCCTCAACAGGCACGACAGCATGAAAGACCCCATATGCCATTACTTCCTTTTGCACAATCGAGTACAGGTATGGCATCGATTTTAGGAACCCAGAGATGATTTTAGGAACCGGGAGATGGAAAAACATGCTTGGACACCCAGTACAGGTTGTTCTCCTTCAGCCTTTTTATACGAGGGTCCCTCAACAGGCATGACAGCATGAAAGACCCTATATGCCATTACTTCCTTTTGCACAATCGAGTACAGGTATGGCATCGATTTTAGGAACCCGGAGATGATTTTAGGAACCGGGAGATGGAAAAAGATGCTTGGACACCCAGTACAGGTCGTTCTCCTTCAGCCATTTTATACGAGGGTCCCTCAACAGGCACGACAGCATGAAAGACCCCATATGCCATTACTTCCTTTTGCACAATCGAGTACAGGTATGGCATCGATTTTAGGAACCCGGAGATGATTTTAGGAACCGGGAGATGGAAAAAGATGCTTGGACACCCAGTACAGGTCGTTCTCCTTCAGCCATTTTATACGAGGGTCCCTCAACAGGCACGACAGCATGAAAGACCCCATATGCCATTACTTCCTTTTGCACAATCGAGTACAGGTATGGCATCGATTTTAGGAACCCGGAGATGATTTTAGAAACCGGGAGATGGAAAAAGATGCTTGGACACCCAGTACAGGTCGTTCTCCTTCAGCCATTTTATACGAGGGTCCCTCAACAGGCACGACAGCATGAAAGGCCCCATATGCCATTACTTCCTTTTGCACAATCGAGTACAGGTATGGCATCGATTTTAGGAACCCGGAGATGATTTTAGCAACCGGGAGATGGAAAAAGATGCTTGGACACCCAGTACAGGTCATTCTCCTTCAGTCTTTTTATACAAGGGTCCCTCAACAGGCACGACAGCATGAAAGACCCCATATGCCATTACTTCCTTTTGCACAATCGAGTACAGGTATGGCATCGATTTTAGGAACCCGGAGATGATTTTAGGAACCGGGAGATGGAAAAAGATGCTTGGACACCCAGTACAGGTCGTACTCCTTCAGCCTTTTTATACGAGGGTCCCTCAACAGGCACGACAGTATGAAAGACCCCATATGCCATTACTTCCTTTTGCACAATCGAGTACAGGTATGGCATCAATTTTAGGAACCCGGAGATGATTTTAGGAACCGGGAGATGGAAAGAGATGCTTGGACACCCAGTACAGGTCGTTCTCCTTCAGCCTTTTAATACGAGGGTCCCTCAACAGGCACAACAGTATGAAAGACCCCATATGCCATTACTTCCTTTTGCACAATCGAGTACAGGTATGGCATCGATTTTAGGAACCCGGAGATGATTTTAGGAACCGGGAGATGGAAAAAGATGCTTGGACACCCAATACAGGTCGTTCTCCTTCAGCCTTTTTATACGAGGTTCCCTCAACAGGCACGACAGCAAGAAAGACCCCATATGCCATTACTTCCTTTTGCACAATCGAGTACAGGTATGGCATCGATTTTAGGAACCCGGAGATGATTTTAGGAACCGGGAGATGGAAAAAGATGCTTGGACACCCAATACAGGTCGTTCTCCTTCAGCCATTTTATATGAGGGTCCCTCAACAGGCACGACAGCATGAAAGACCCCATATGCCATTACTTCCTTTTGCACAATCGAGTACAGGTATGGCATCGATTTTAGGAATCCGGAGATGATTTTAGGAACCGGGAGATGGAAAAAGATGCTTGGACACCCAGTACAGGTCGTTCTCCTTCAGCCATTTTATACGAGGGTCCCTCAACAGGCACGACAGCATGAAAGACCCCATATGCCATTACTTCCTTTTGCACAATCGAGTACAGGTATGGCATCGATTTTAGGAACCCGGAGATGATTTTAGGAACCGGGAGATGGAAACAGATGCTTGGAAACCCAGTACAGGTCGTTCTCCTTCAGCCTTTTTATACGAGGGTCCCTCAACAGGCACGACAGCATGAAAGACCCCATATGCCCTTACTTCCTTTTGCACAATTGAGTACAGGTATGGCATTGATTTTAGGAACCCAGAGATCATTTTAGGAACCGGGAGATGGAAAAAGATGCTTGGACACCCAGTACAGGTCATTCTCCTTCAGCCATTTTATATGAGGGTCCCTCAACAGGCACGTCAGCATGAAAGACCCCATATGCCATTACTTCCTTTTGCACAATCGAGTACAGGTATGGCATCGATTTTAGGAACCCGGAGATGATTTTAGGAACCGGGAGATGGAAAAGATGCTTGGTCGGTCCAGCCACGAGATAGATAGATGCATAGATTAGATAGATAGATTATAGATGCAATAGATACATTTGATGATAGATACGATAGATAGATAGATTTGATAGATAAATAGATAGATTTGATAGATAGATAATTTCACAGACAGAGAATTACAAGACGGGCGGTCTGGGACCCATGGTAAGGTTCCTAAAGGCAGTTGCGGGGCCCGAGGCTCTGAATTTGGGGCACTGCGCATGCAATCTACTGTGCCACCAGATATGAGTGGTGTGTTAAGTAGTACTATTCTTATCAGTTTAATCCCTGTTACGTCCCTCATTAGGGGACGTGTATATGGCATTGATTTATGAAATTTTGGCCGTGTACCATCCACTGCGGTGTCCCAATAGCTACAAATTTTTGGAATGCCTCAGACTCCACCAGCTTGTATGGTAAAAGCTGGCGGGCTAAGAGTTCAGACAAGCCAGCTATCAGGCGCCGGGCAAGGGGGTAAGTTTGTGACATTGGCTTCTTACGCTCAAACATGTCCTTGACAGACAACTTGACAGACACCGCGTCAAGGTTCCGAGCGGAAGCTGTAGAAGATTGGGTGTCCTGTGTTAGCCAGTCAACTATGTGCTCCGAAGTTTTCGAGTTCAGGGTACGTGGCCTCTGAACACTGGGCATTATTCTAGGGACAAAGGGAATCACAGCACCACAACCACGATGGCCCCTGCGGGGTGGCCTGCCTCTGCCTGTCATTTTTTTTTAATTATTGGTACTATGCGTGCAAGCTACTGTGACAACAGATATGAGTGGTGTGTTAAGTAGTACTATTCTTATCAATTTAATCCCTGTTACATCCCCTATCAGGGGACGTGTATATGGCATGGATTTTAGGAACCGGGAGATGGAAAAAGATGCTTTGTCGGTCCTCCTACTTCAAATTTGGGGCACTGCGCGTGCAATCTAATGTGCCACCAGATAGGAGTGGTGTGTTAAATAGTACTATTCCTATCAGTTTAATCCCTGTTATGTGCCTTTTTTGGGTTTGATTTTTGAAGCCACAGTGCAGCACCAGAGCCCAGAAAAATTTGGCATGTACACATGCCTGAAAAATTAAGTATTGTTGCAGAGAAAAAAATTGATGTTTGTTTCCCTGGCAGAAAGTGCCCTAAAACATGGCGGCTTGAACCCTAGTTGGTGGCAGATAAGTCACGCAAGTCATCCTGCATTCGGAGAAAAAATACAGCAGCGTGTGGACCATTTTTAGCCCAAGGCAGCTCATCTCATCAGGACTTTTTTACTCAACTGTATCGCCCAATGTCAGTCCCTTCGGGATCCATCCCTCATTCATCTTAATAAATGTGAGGTAATCGAGACTTTTTTGACCTAGGCGACTTCGCTTCTCAGTGACAATACCTCCTGCTGCACTGAAGGTCCTTTCCGACAGGACACTTGAAGCGGGGCAGGCCAGAATTTCTATGGCAAATTGGGATAGCTCAGGCCACAGGTCAAGCCTGCACACCCAGTAGTCAAGGGGTTCATCGCTCCTCAGAGTGTCAAGATCTGCAGTTAAGGCGAGGTAGTCTGCTACCTGTCGGTTGAGTCATTCTCTGAGGCTGGACCCTGAAGGGCTGTGGCGATGCATAGGAGTTAAAAAGGTCCGCATATCCTCCATCAACAACACGTCTGTCCTTGCCGGCGTGGTCGTGGGAGGAGGAGTATTGCTTTCACCTCTTCCCCTGTTAGATTCCCATTGTGCTGTGACATCACCCTTATACGCTGTGTAAAGCATACTTTTTAATTTATTTTTGAACTGCTCCATCCTTTCCAACTTGAGGGAATTTGGTAACATTTCAGTCACTTTATGCTTATACCGGGGGTCTAGTAACGTGGACACTCAGTACAGGTTGTTCTCCTTCAGCTTTTTTATACAAGGGTCCCTCAACAGGCACGACAGCATGAAAGACCCCATTTGCACAAGGTTGGATGCCGAGCTACTCATGTCCCGTTCCTCGTCCTCACTGATCTCACTGAAGGTATCTTCTTCCCCCCAGCCACGTACAACACCACGGGTACCAGATAGGTGACAACGAGCACCCTGGGATGCCTGTTGTGCTTGGTATTCCTCCTCCTCCTCAAAGCCACATTTCTCCTCTGACTCCTCTTCCTCACAATCCTCTTCCTGCGTTGCCGCTGGTCCAGCAAGTGATGCTGATAAGGCTGTTTCTGGTGGTGATGGTGACCACAACTCTTCCTCTTCACGCTCATCTATGGCCTGATCCAGCACTCTTCACAGGGCACGCTCCAGGAAGAAAACAAATGGTATGATGTCGCTGATGGTGCCTTCGGTGCGACTGACTAGGTTTGTCACCTCCTCAAAAGGACGCATGAGCCTACAGGCATTGCGCATGAGCGTCTGGTAATGTGGCAAAAAAATTCCCAGCTCCCCAGAGGCTGTCCTAGCACCCCGGTCATACAAATACTCACTAACGGCTTTTTCTTGTTGGAGCAGGCGGTCGAACATTAGGAGTGTTGAATTCCAACGTGTCGGGCTGTCGAAAATCAAGCGCCTCACTGGCAGGTTGTTTTGCCGCTGGATATCTGACAAGTGCGCCATGGCCGTGTAGGAATGCCTGAAATGGCCACACACCTTCCTGGCCTGCTTCAGGATGTCCTGTAAGCCTGGGTACTTATGCACAAAGCGTTGTACAATCAGATTACACACATGTGCCATGCACGGCACATGTGTCAACTTGCCCAATTTCAATGCCGCCACCAAATTACTTCCGTTGTCAGAAACCACTTTGCCGATCTCCAGTTGGTGCGGAGTCAGCCACTGATCCACCTGTGCATTCAGGGCGGACAGGAGTGCTGCTGCAGTGTGACTCTCTGCTTTCAGGCAAGTCAACCCCAAGACGGCGTGACACTGCCGTATCTGGTATGTGGAATAGTACCTGGGGAGCTGGGGGGGTGCCGTTGATGTGGAGCAAGACGCAGCAGCAGAAGAGGACTCAGCCGAGGAGGTTATGGAAGAGGATGGAGTAGGAGGAGTAGAGGAGGTGGCAGCAGGCCTGCCTGCAAGTCATGGCGGTGTCACCAACTCCTCTGCAGAGCCAGGCATTCCATGCTTGGCAGCCGTCAGCAGGTTTACCCAATGCGCAGTGTAGGTGATATACCTGCCATGACCATGCTTTGCAGACCAGGTATCAGTGGTCAGATGGACCCTTGCCCCAACACTGTGTGCCAGACATGCCATTACTTCCTTTCGCACAATCGAGTACAGGTTGGGGATTGCCTTTTGTGCAAAGAAATTTCGGCCGGGTACCTTCCACTGCGGTGTCCCAATAGCTACAAATTTTTTGAATGTCTCAGACTCCACCGGATTGTATGGTAAAAGCTGGCGGGCTAAGAGTTCAGACAAGCCAGCTGTCAGACGCCGGGCAAGGGGATGACTTGGTGACATTGGCTTCTTACGCTCAAACATGTCCTTGACAGACACCTGACTGTGGGCAGATGATCAGGAACTGCTCCGGAAGAGAGACGGATTGGCGGATGGTTGAGAGGGGGCAAGGAGCACAGCAGTGGTTGACGTGGCTGAAGATGCTGGACCAGGAGGAGGATGGCGGCTTTGAGTTTGTGTGCTGCTTGTTCTCATGTGTTCATCCCATAGGCGTTTGTGATGTGAGATCATGTGCCTTCGCAAAGCAGTTGTACCTAGGTGGGTGTTGGACTTCCCACGACTCAGTTTCTTTTGGCACAGGTTGCAAATGGCATTGCTGTTGTCAGAGGCAGACACATAAAAAAAATGCCACACTGCTGAGCTCTGCGATGACGGCATTCTGGTGGTGGCAATAGCATGCGTTGATTGGCGTGCTGTCTGGCTGATCCCGGGTGCCAATGCATGCTGTCTGACTGTGCCACTAGCTCCTTGCGACGACCTCCCCCTGCTTCCAACTCGTCTCCTCCTCCTGCTCCTCTCTATCTCCCCATCTGAACTTTCCCCCTGTTCTTCTTTTCTTCTACCGGGTGCCCACGTGACATCCACGAACGCATCGTCATCATCAACCCCTTCACTTGTATCTGACAACTCAACAACGGAAGCAACGGCGGGTAAAACATCATCATCATCATCACACCGTGCGTCTTCCATGTCTGTAATGCTGCGTGACTGAGACATATAACAGTTATCTACATCCTCTGTCAATGATGGTTGCGCATCCCTCATTTCTTCACACTGAGGTGTACATAACTCCTCTGACAGATCAAGTGAGGCGACTATGGTGCTAGTGTCAGTGGTGGCGGCAGGCGGGCGAGTGGTAAGTTGAGAGGTGCCCGAAGCTAAGCTAGAGGAGGAGGATGGTGCGTCAAGGTTATGAGCGGAAGATGTAGAAGATTGGGTGTCCTGTGTTATAAAGTCAACTATTTCATCAGGACTTTTCGTGTTCATGGTACGTGGCCTAACACTGGGCATTATTCTATGGCCAAAGGGAATCACAGCACCATGACCACGATGGCCCCTGCGGGTTGGCCTGCCTCTGCCTGTCATTTTTTTTTCGATTAGTGCTACTATGCGTGCAAGCTACTGTGTGTGGGCACAGTATACGCTGTGAGCCTGACACAAAAAACCAGACTGATGTTTCACAGTCAAAAATAGTTTTTTTATTTTTAAAATGTACACTTACACTACTATTAAAAAAGATAATATGAGTGGTGGCACTGGACAAGTGGGCACAGTATACGCTGTGAGCCTGACACAAAAAAGCAGACTGATGTTTCAAAGTCAAAATAGTTTTTATTTTTTTAAATGTACACTTACACTACTATTAAACAAGATATGAGTGGTGCCACTGGGCAAGTAGGCACAGTATACGCTGTGAGCCTGGCACACACGCTGGCAGGCAGGCAACTGCAATTAGATTACATTAGCAGACTGATGTTTCACAGTCAAAAAAGTTTTTTTTTTAAATTATTTACACTACTGTTACACCAGATATGAGTGGTGGCACTGGGCAAGTGGGCCGGGCACACACGCTGGCAGGCAGGCAAATGCAATTAGAATTACACTAGCAGACTAATGTTTCACAGTCAAAAAAGTTTTTTTTTAAATTATTTACACTACTGTTACACCAAATATGAGTGGGGGCACTGGGCAAGTGGGCCTGGCACACACGCTGGCAGGCAGGCAAGTGCTATTAGATTACACTAACAGACTGATGTTCCACAGTCAAAAAAGTTTTTTTTTTTTAAATTTACACTACTGTTACAACAGATATGAGTGGTGGCACTAGTTAGCAAGTGGGCCTGGCACACACGCTGGCAGGCAACTGCTATTAGATTACACTAGCAGACTGATGTTTCACAGTCAAAAAAGTTTTTTTTTTTTAAATTTACACTACTGTTACAACAGATATGAGTGGTGGCACTAGTTGGCAAGTGGGCCTGGCACACACGCTGGCAGGCAGGCAACTGCTATTAGATTACACTAGCAGAATGATGTTTCACAGTCAAAAAGGTTTTGTTTTTTTAAATTTACACTACTATTACAACAGATATGAGTGGTGTCACTAGTTGGCAAGTGGGCCTGGCACACACGCTGGCAGGCAGGCAACTGCAATTAGATTACACTAGCAGACTGATGTTTCACAGTCAAAAAAAATTTTCAAAAAAATTTACACTACTGTTACAACAGATATGAGTGTTGGCACTAGTTGGCAAGTGGGACTGGCACACACGCTGGCAGGCAGGCAACTGCTATTAGTTTACACTAGCAGACTGATGTTTCACAGTCAAAAAAGTTTTTTTTTTAATTTCCACTACTGTTACAACAGATATGAATGGTGGCACTAGTTGGCAAGTGGGCCTGGCACACACACTGGCAGGCAGGCAACTGCTATTAGATTACACTAGCAGAATGATGTTTCACAGTCAAAAAGGTTTTGTTTTTTTTAAATTTACACTACTATTACAACAGATATGAGTGGTGTCACTAGTTGGCAAGTGGGCCTGGCACACACGCTGGCAGGCAGGCAACTGCAATTAGATTACACTAGCAGACTGATGTTTCACAGTCAAAAAAAAATTTTCAAAAAAATTGACACTACTGTTACAACAGATGTGAGTGGTGGCACTAGTTGGCAAGTGGGCCTGGCACACACGCTGGCAGGCAGGCAACTGCAATTAGATTACACTAACAGACTGATGTTCCACAGTCAAAAAAGTTTTTTTTTTTTAAATTTACACTACTGTTACAACAGATATGAGTGGTGGCACTAGTTAGCAAGTGGGCCTGGCACACACGCTGGCAGGCAGGCAACTGCTATTAGATTACACTAGCAGACTGATGTTTCACAGTCAAAAAAGTTTTTTTTTTTTAAATTTACACTACTGTTACAACAGATATGAGTGGTGGCACTAGTTGGCAAGTGGGCCTGGCACACACGCTGGCAGGCAGGCAACTGCTATTAGATTACACTAGCAGACTGATGTTTCACAGTCAAAAAGGTTTTGTTTTTTTAAATTTACACTACTATTACAACAGATATGAGTGGTGTCACTAGTTGGCAAGTGGGCCTGGCACACACGCTGGCAGGCAGGCAACTGCAATTAGATTACACTAGCAGACTGATGTTTCACAGTCAAAAAAAAATTTTCAAAAAAATTTACACTACTGTTACAACAGATATGAGTGGTGGCACTAGTTGGCAAGTGGAACTGGCACACACAATGGCAGGCAGGCAACTGCAATTAGATTACACTAGCAGACTGATGTTTCACAGTCAAAAAAGTTTTGTTTTTTTAAATTTACACTACTGTTACAACAGATATGAGTGGTGGCACTAGTTGGCAAGTGGGCCTGGCACACACACTGGCAGGCAGGCAACTGCAATTAGATTACACTAGCAGACTGATGTTTCACAGTCAAAAAAGTTTTTTGTTTTAAATTTACACTACTATTACAACAGATGTGAGTGGTGGCACTAGTTGGCAAGTGGGCCTGGCACACACGCTGGCAGGCAGGCAACTGCAATTAGATTACACTAACAGACTGATGTTCCACAGTCAAAAAAGTTTTTTTTTTTTAAATTTACACTACTGTTACAACAGATATGAGTGGTGGCTCTAGTTAGCAAGTGGGCCTGGCACACACGCTGGCAGGCAGGCAACTGCAATTAGATTACACTAGCAGACTGATGTTTCACAGTCAAACATTTTTTTTTTTAAATTTACACTACTGTTACAACAGATATGAGTGGTGGCACTAGTTGGCAAGTGGGCCTGGCACACACTGGCAGGCAGGCAGGCAACTGCTATTAGATTACACTAGCAGACTGATGTTTCACAGTCAAAAAGGTTTTGTTTTTTTAAATTTACACTACTATTACAACAGATATGAGTGGTGTCACTAGTTGGCAAGTGGGCCTGGCACACACGCTGGCAGGCAGGCAACTGCAATTAGATTACACTAGCAGACTGATGTTTCACAGTCAAAAAAAATTTTCAAAAAAATTTACACTACTGTTACAACAGATATGAGTGGTGGCACTAGTTGGCAAGTGGTACTGGCACACACGATGGCAGGCAGGCAACTGCAATTAGATTACACTAGCAGACTGATGTTTCACAGTCAAAAAAGTTTTTTTTTTTTAATTTACACTACTGTTACAACAGATATGAATGGTGGCACTAGTTGGCAAGTGGGCCTGGCACACACGCTGGCAGGCAGGCAACTGCAATTATATTACACTAGCAGACTGATGTTTCACAGTCAAAAAAGTTTTTTGTTTTAAATTTACACTACTATTACAACAGATATGAGTGGTGGCACTAGTTGGCAAGTGGGCCTGGCACACACACTGGCAGGCAGGCAACTGCTATTAGATTACACTAGCAGACTGATGTTTCACAGTCAAAAAAGTTTTTTGTTTTAAATTTACACTACTATTACAACAGATATGATTGGTGGCACTAGTTGGCAAGTGGGCCTGGCACACATGCTGGCAGGCAGGCAACTGCTATTAGATTATACTAGCAGACTGATGTTTCACAGTCAAAAAAGTTTTTTTTTTTTAAATTTACACTACTGTTACAACAGATATGAGTGGTGGCACTAGTTGGCAAGTGGGCCTGGCACACACGCTGGCAGGCAGGCAACTGCAATTAGATTACACTAGCAGACTGATGTTTCACAGTCAAAAATGTTTTTTGTTTTAAATTTACACTACTATTACAACAGATATGAGTGGTGGCACTAGTTGGCAAGTGGCACACACAATGGCAGGCAGGCAACTGCTATTAGATTACACTAGCAGACTGATGTTTCACAGTCAAAAAAGTTTGTTTTTTTTAAATTTACACTACTGTTACAACATATATGAGTGGTGGCACTAGTTGGCAAGTGGGCCTGGCACACACGCTGGCAGACAGGCAACTGATATTAGATTACACTAGCAGACTGATGTTTCACAGTCAAAAAAGTTTTTTGTTTTAAATTTACACTACTATTACAACAGATATGATTGGTGGCACTAGTTGGCAAGTGGGCCTGGCACACATGCTGGCAGGCAGGCAAATGCTATTAGATTATACTAGCAGACTGATGTTTCACAGTCAAAAAAGTTTTTTTTTTTTAAATTTACACTACTGTTACATCAGATATGAGTGTTGGCACTAGTTGGCAAGTGGGCCTGGCACAAACGCTGGCAGGCAGGCAGGCAACTGCAATTAGATTACACTAGCAGACTGATGTTTCACAGTCAAAAAAGTTTTTTTATTAAATTTACACTACTGTTACATCAGATATGAGTGGTGGCACTAGTTGGCAAGTGGGCCTGGCACACACTCTGGCAGGCAGGCAACTGCTTATAAATTACACTAGCAGACTGATGTTTCACAGTCAAAAAAGTTTTTTTTACAAAATTTACACTACTGTTACAACAAATATGAGTGGTGGCACTGCAGGCAGGCAACTGCAATTAGATTACACTAGCAGTCTGATGTTTCACAGTCAAAATTACACAGGCAAAAAAAAAAAAGATGTTCTAGCCCTAAAAAGGGCTTTTTGGGGTGCTGTCCTTACAGCAGAGATCAGATGAGTCCTTCAGGACTGTAGTGGACACTGAATACACTAGCCTAGCTATCAATTTCCCTATAAAATCAGCAGCAGCTACACTATCCCTCCTCTCACTAAGAATGCAGGATCAGAACGAATCTAAAATGGCTGCTGTCCAGGAGCTGGGAGGGTCTGGGAGGGAGTGTCTGCTGCTGATTGGCTGAAATGTGTCTGCAGACTGTGAGATACAGGGTCAAAGTTTACTCAATGATGACGAATAGGGGGCGGATCGAACTTCGCATATATTCGCCCACCGCGGCGAACGCAAACAAGCTATGTTCGCCGGGAACTATTTGCCAGCGAACTATTCGTGACATCACTATTTATTACTAGTGATGTCGCGAACCCAAAAATTTGGGTTCGCGAATGGCGGACTCGAACTTCCGCAACTGTTCACGAACCGGGCGAACTGCCATTGACTTCAATAGGCAGGCAAACTTTAAAACCAACAGGGACTCTTTCTGGCCACAATAGTGATGGAAAGATTGTTTCAAGGGGACTAACACCTGGACTGTGGCATGCCGGAGGGGGATCCATGGCAAAACTCCCACGGAAAATTACATAGTTGATGCAGAGTCTGGTTTTAAGCCATAAAGGGCATAAATCACCTAACATTCCTAAATTGTTTGGAATAACGTGCTTTAAAACATCATAATAAAAAAAAAATGACTGAAGTTCTAGCCCTAAAAAGGGCTTTTTGGGCAGAAGTTCTACCCCTAAAAAAACGACTGAAGTTCTAGCCCTAAAAAGGGCTTTTTGGGCAGAAGTTCTAGCCCTAAAAAGGCTTTTTGGGGTGCTGTCCTTACAGCAGAGATTAGATGAGTCCTTCAGGACTGTAGTGGACACTAAATACACTAGCCTAGCTATCTATTTCCCTATAAAATCAACAGCTGCAGCACTAACCCTCCTCTCACTAAGAATGCAGGAACGTAATGAATCTAAAATGGCTGCTGCCCAGGAGCTGGGAGGGTCTGTGAGGGAGTGTCTGCTGCTGATTGGCTCAAATGTGTCTGCAGGCTGTGAGATACAGGGTCAAAGTTTCCTCAATGATGACGAATAGGGGGCGGATCGAACATCGCATATGTTCGCCCTACGTGGCGAACGCGAACAAGCTAAGATCGCCGGGAACTGTTCTCCGGCGAACAGTTCGCGACATCACTAGTGCCTACATCATAAAAACAACGTACCTTCCAAATTTCATGTTCCTAGGATAAACGGTTTGAGCTGGGCGTTGATGAGTCAGTCAGGACTTCTTTTATATATCTATATCTAGATTTTAACTATGTATATACTGTAAATATATCACATTTATTAATGTGAATATGCTATGTTATATGCATGATGGGTGTTTGTTTGTTTTTCCACTTTATTTAATCCATTGATCTCTAAGGGGGAATACATGCACACGAAAACTCGTTATTTTTGGTGCGATATTCGGGTTAACGCGTGCACAAAATAAGTTATTTTGCAACTTGTAATACCCGCACAAAATACGCAACAAGCTAAACGTGCGCTCTTTTTTTACAATCGCAAATAAAATAGTTAACGTGCAACTTTTTATCTCGCCCTTACTATGTTACTATGTTATGTAAATAATATCACTGTTAAATAGCCTATGATATTTAATAAAAGATAATATGAATCTATATAATAAAAGTAACTGTATATATTTACACAAATAAGACAACACAAACATTTCTTCCATCTTTTCTTCTTTAGGTGGAATTTTAAGCACATTTATTATTGGCACAGAGTGGTTTTGCTCCCTCTGATTTGTCATCCACAGTCACTTTGCAGTAAAAGTGAGTTATCTGTGACAGTGGCTCCTCTAGGGACCAGACAAGCAGAATAGCAATGACATTCACTATAAGCAGCTTACTCAGTCTATGTTTCAGGTCTGTTTTTGATTGGTTAAAAAAACAAAACAAAAAAACAACACAGAGAAACAATAGGGACTGATTCACTGTGAGTGACCTCACAATACACAGTGCACATGAAAACAACATTATTATGTCAATCACAATAGACAGCAGTGTGTCATAATTTCAGCTGGACAAGGCTCTATATAAAGATTGTGCTGTACTTGGACAGTTCCTTATTTGCTTGTGCAAGACTGAGTAACATTGTTTTGTTTCAAAGCTATTTGATTTTCTATAAACTGTGGATATGAATCCTCCTCATTCTGAGCTTCTGGCCATGGACAACAGCCCCAAAGAGAAACCAAGAGGCTATTACCTTAAAAAAAAGGCGGAATGCTCACAAAAGGCACAAGAAAAGTACACCCTAGTCTTCTGCCCACGTCCTCCAACAGTTCCAAAGACCAAGATTACCCACCACCGGTCACTGAAACTGATGTACATGGATATATCTACATTTTGTGCATTAATGACACAGACTGTGACAAACCTCAATCGCTCCCAGGTGGATACAGCTGTTAACCACAGAAACATCATCTGAGTTTGCTTTTCTGAACAAAACACCAATTATGACTAAGGATTTTTTACTGGATTTGACTTCACTGGATTTGACTTATTTCACCGGAGATGACTTATTTAACTGGATATGACTAATTTACCTGGATATGACATTTCACCGGCTATGACAAATTTCCCTGGATATGACATTTCACCGGCTATGACAAATTTCACTGGATATGACTTATTTGTAAATAAATGTACATATTATAAATGATTGTAAATAAATGTACATATTATAAATGATTGTAAATAATTGTACATATTATAAATTATTGTAAATAAATGTACATATTATAAATTATTGTAAATAAATGTACATATTATAAATTATTGTAAATAAATGTACATATTATAAAGTATTGTAAATAAATGTACATATAAATGATTGTAAATAAATGTACATATTATTAAGTATTGTAAATAAATGTACATATTATAAAGTATTGTAAATAAATGTACATATTATTAAGTATTGTAAATAAATGTACATATTATAAAGGATTGTAAATAAATGTACATATTATAAATGATTGTAAATAAATGTACATATTATTAAGTATTGTAAATAAATGTACATATTACAAATGATTGTAAATAAATGTACATATTATAAATGATTGTAAATAAATGTACATATTTTAAATAAGAGATCCTAGTTGTTTGGTTAATATGTTGTAATAATTAAAGCGATAACATGATGCCACTTTTCAAACAGCTCATACTATTTTATCTAATCTCATCAGTTCATTAAAGGGATGTTAAACAGTAAAAAAAAAAAAAAAAAAAAAAACTTACAATTGAAGTTGTAAACACAAAGGGGCCGATTTATCAAAGCTTCAACTGTGAATGCGCTGGAAGTCCGCGTCAAATTAGACGCAAAGTTGATCTGCCATAGTTAACACAATGTCAATGTTGAAATGTTCAACATAATATAAAACGGTATTAGTGATCACAGCGCCAAAAAGGCTAAAAGGTATGTACACACAAACGTATAGGAGGACTAGATAGATTTTATAGATTTTATTCGATACAGAATGGTATAAAAACAATGCTGGTTTGAATAATAATAAAAAACGGTAAATCTGATTCTCTTCTTGGAGGTTTAAAAAAGACAAGTTAGCCGGCTACTAGAGAAAATTGTTACATTAACTCCGCTGGCAACAATGTTAAAATAACTCAAAATAATACTTAAAAATAATACAACATAGTACCTAAAAACAGCCGTTCAATTAGACCCTGTCCCAAAAAGGATTGGGTGGACTAGGGTATAATTATCTTTTAGTGGGCACGGTCAGAACTCACTATTGATTCAAACCTTTGAATAGTGGCAGCAATTTTTATTGGTGACACTATTTAAAAGGCTACAGAGCTGATAAATAAAGTGCTAAAAATGGAGCACAGTAGATGTCAGTGAAGCTATGGATCCATAACTATAAATTGGTCGCAGTAAAGATTCAAAAATGAGAGTGCTTGACAGATGCCGCACTCTAATTGGAATCTATGACAATGACCCCTGGCTACAAGGGTTGCTGCGATACCGAAGAAAGTAGAATATATAACACAAGGAGGTGAGTGTAAACTACAGAGAAATACCAAATAGCAATACAAAATAATAATAACAGGGGTAACACAGATCTGTAAAATAGTGGGATCGTGAAACAAGTGTGTGCAACAATTATGTGCAAATGCAAAAATTCAAAAATCAAAAATTCAAAAATCAAAAATGCTAACAATAATACCACATTCTTGTGCAATAGTAAAAGGTAAAAAAAGTAAACAATGTGCAAAGAGGAAAAATGGTGACAAGGAGCAATACTGGGTGGAACAAAAATATGTGCTTGAGCAATGTCAGTGAAAAATCTGTGCGTTAACGCTAGGAAAATCCAGATAAACTCCTGCTGTTGTTTAGAAAAGCTCCTGCTGTTGTAAGGAAAAAATTTTTTTTGAAAATTAAAACGTTCGTGGTGGCTAAGTTTGTTGGTGAAAAAATATAAACAACCTCAAAATCCAAAATGTAAAAGCAAAAATATTCCACTGTGAGTTTTATTCCCTGTGAAAAAAGTTTTTTGATTGCTGAAGAAGGATCATCCAAAGGAATCCTTTGGGGAACTCAGCTGGGTCTGTAAAATATCGATGATCCCTAAAATCAAGAATAAAACATAGTGTAGCAGAATTTTTTAAAAAATAATTTTTTAAAAAAGAATAATCAGAAAGATGCTTACCAATGGGCTGTCTACGCGTTTCGGTCCTTACAAGACCTTTTTCAAGAGTCTTGAAAAAGGTCTTGTAAGGACCGAAACGCGTAGACAGCCCATTGGTAAGCATCTTTCTGATTATTCTTTTTTTAAAAATTCTGCTACACTATGTTTTATTCTTGATTTTAGGGATCATCGATATTTTACAGACCCAGCTGAGTTCCCCAAAGGATTCCTTTGGATGATCCTTCTTCAGCAATCAAAAAACTTTTTTCACAGGGAATAAAACTCACAGTGGAATATGTTTTGCTTTTACATTTTGGATTTTGAGGATGATCCTTCTTCAGCAATCAAAAAACTTTTTTCACAGGGAATAAAACTCACAGTGGAATATTTTTTGCTTTTACATTTTGGATTTTGAGGTTGTTTATATTTTTTCACCAACAAACTTAGCCACCACGAACGTTTTAATTTTCAAAAATTTTTTTTTTTCCTTACAACAGCAGGAGCTTTTCTAAACAACAGCAGGAGTTTATCTGGATTTTCCTAGCGTTAACGCACAGATTTTTCACTGACATTGCTCAAGCACATATTTTTGTTCCACCCAGTATTGCTCCTTGTCACCATTTTTCCTCTTTGCACATTTTTTACTTTTTTACCTTTTACTATTGCACAAGAATGTGGTATTATTGTTAGCATTTTTGATTTTTGAATTTTTGATTTTTGAATTTTTGCATTTGCACATAATTGTTGCACACACTTGTTTCACGATCCCACTATTGTACAGATCTGTGTTACCCCTGTTATTATTATTTTGTATTGCTATTTGGTATTTCTCTGTAGTTTACACTCACCTCCTTGTGTTATATATTCTACTTTCTTCGGTATCGCAGCAACCCTTGTAGCCAGGGGTCATTGTCATAGATTCCAATTAGAGTGCGGCATCTGTCAAGCACTCTCATTTTTGAATCTTTACTGCGACCAATTTATAGTTATGGATCCATAGCTTCACTGACATCTACTGTGCTCCATTTTTAGCACTTTATTTATCAGCTCTATAGCCTTTTAAATAGTGTCACCAATAAAAATTGCTGCCACTATTCAAAGGTTTGAATCAATAGTGAGTTCTGACCGTGCCCACTAAAAGATAATTATACCCTAGTCCACCCAATCCTTTTTGGGACAGGGTCTAATTGAACGGCTGTTTTTAGGTACTATGTTGTATTATTTTTAAGTATTATTTTGAGTTATTTTAACATTGTTGCCAGCGGAGTTAATGTAACAATTTTCTCTAGTAGCCGGCTAACTTGTCTTTTTTAAACCTCCAAGAAGAGAATCAGATTTACCGTTTTTTTATTATTATTCAAACCAGCATTGTTTTTATACCATTCTGTATCGAATAAAATCTATAAAATCTATCTAGTCCTCCTATACGTTTGTGTGTACATACCTTTTAGCCTTTTTGGCGCTGTGATCACTAATACCGTTTTTTAGTCTCTGTTCTTTTGAGGGGACTGGTTAGACCCCTTTTGTGATTCACAGCTTAAGGTATATCTTAGCGCTGATATATCATATTACTCTATTTCAACATAATATAAGCTCCCTCGAGATCAATCCGGCAAATATCGTTGCTCGCATTATTCAAGCGTAATACAGATAATCCGCCTTGACATTCGACTCTCCTCTGATCCCACCCATTGCCTGCCCACACCACGCAAACTGCCCCAACCCATCTTTGCATATATTTAGCCATTGAAAAACATCTTCTTGTGCAGTCATTTTAATTTTGTTTTTATTTTATACCATAACAAATTAAATAATGATAAATATAGTAATAAATTAACAACAAAAAAACTAAAACAAGAGCAGCTGTTCTTTATTCCGTAGGGCAAGAGCGACTGCTGTGTGTGTGTGTGTAAAACTACTTTGCTTTCCTGTGCACTGTACACCAGTGCTGAGAAACTGTACGTGTAATTACTATCTGCCCTGTGTCTATTTTATTTTTTGTATACTGTATATTTTCTAAATACTGGCACTTGGCAGTGTTTTCATAGATACAATTTTTTTAAAAATATATATTTAATTAGATTAGATTTTGCTAATAAAGGTAGTCCTTGATCCAGCCTACAAGGCAATTTCAGCCAATGTAATTTTAATTCAACACACAAGTTATGTCTCATAAATGGGTCATTAGTCCACAGTAACACATAATTGACAGTCACAAGGGAACCAGCACATACAAATTCATATACTGTACACAAACACATGCATACCCACTAATACAGCTGCACTGCATAAAAGGCTTACATTACAGAGATCCATTCTAATAACTTTATCATGGCATCCAAGAGTTTGTGTTTATTAAGGATACCATTGTCTTGCCACTAAAGGATTCCCCTCTCTGCCAACAGGGAGCTGAAGCCTTGTGTAAAATTATAGAGCTCCATAGGGGTACGTGATACCAAGATTGTAGTTAGAACTTTAAGTCATGTACCCCTGTGGAGCTCTATCATTAGAGAAGCTGGTGTCAGGACGTTGATTTAAACACTGTAATGCGCTGCGCAGCGTATTTAGCGAGTGCGCTGACCTGTGCTGGTCGCGGTTTAGGAGCTTCGGTTGTGCCCAATTGCCTACCCTAGCCAAGGATTTCAAGGATTGTGAAATAAAAATACCTCCAGCACGTTGCCCGCGCTTTTTCTCAGGACGGCGTTGGGCTCCACCTGCTTCAACCCAGTAATTACTACGTTATCAGACACTGATAGTGATTGGATGTTTCAGCATTCACTCACTATTATTATCAGACACTGATAGTGATTGGATGTTTCAGCATTCACTCACTATCTTACTCGCCCCTGTTTAAATTTCACTCGCTAATGGCGAGTAGGCGAGTGAAATTTTTAGCCCTGTGTGTGTATATATATATATATATATATATATATATATATGAGCAAAGTTTAGGAGTGGACCAGCACATCCAGAGCAGACCGGGTACACATCCCATGACCCACAAACAGGCTCAGCTTCGGTTGCTATCGCACTCACATAAAGCTACATCCACTTGCAGAGCCACAGGCAGTTAACCCCGTGCCTGCCTGGGTGCAGGTCCACAGGGTGAATTACAGAAACAAACACTGTCACACACATAAAAAAGTTCAGCACTCGCTCACAAGCTCACAGCTAAAAATAAAAGCAAAACTGGAAGAGTTAGTTACCGCATTTGGCCAAATGGGACAAGCTCAGGCACCACGTCAAGGTCTCTTCCTAGGGCCTGAGTCCCTATTGCAGCCACACAACAGCAGCCACACACACAAATGCAGGCTAATAAATAAACTGGGAACAAGTCAGGGTTCACAGACCTATGTAATCACTCCTGGAAGAGACCTTGATGTGGTGCCTGAGCCAAATGCGGTTATTAACTCTTCCAGTTTTGCTTTTATTTTTAGCTTGTGGGCGAGTGCTGGACTTTTTTTATGTGTGTGACAATATATATATATATTTATGAATACATTAACATATCAGCACTACTAGTATACAATTCAATACAGTCATCACGACTCATGTTCTCAAAATAAGATATATCTGTCAGGTGCACGGTAGTGGTGAATGGTTTAAAATATTGAATTCAAAGGAAAAAGACCACTGTTGTCCAGCACTAGACTATTATTTCATAAATATGAGAATAATCCCTAGGGGAGAGAGCAAGAGGACTAAAGGGGACTAGTAAGCTGAAAAAAACCCCGAGACCACCTTTCAAATAGCAAAACTTAACAATTTGTATTAATGATTGGTAAAATCATAACAATTTGAATCTATTAGGCAATAAAAACTGCAAAATAAACCAAGTTCATACAACAATATCCATAATCGCATCCTAAATCATGGATAACATTTGTTGAACACCTGTAAGAATTGCAGTTCATCAAACTATCTCCCAGAGTATTGCAAACAGCGGGATTCAAATCCCATTCACAGAATAAAAAAAGAGGATATAGTAATAGTAATTTTGAAGGTTGTGTTGGAAACTTTGTTTTATATTTGTAATCCACAGGTAGCATAAATATGCATTAAGTCAGTACTGCAGACATCATCACTGTGTGTTATATAGCATGCAGTCAATTACACCCTCTGACTTTCAGACTATGGGATTTCCTCAATTAGCCGCTTCACAGAGGTGATAGTGTGTACAAGTGTATACTTATAAGCAGTTTATGCAAGAAAGCAGTTAGCATATGTCAACATGCAAGTAAATCGTGATATATATAGTGTATGTTAGTATGCCCCAAATGAGACTCATTTGCGGCATACTAACATACGCTACATATATCACAATTTACTTGCATATTGACATATGCTACCTGCAGGGAACTGCATATGTGCTCGTGCCCTATTGTCCCGGGCCTTCCACCTTGGAAAGCGCCAAAGAACAAATGGCCGGGTCCAGGATTTATAAAAAATATATGTCAATTTATTCAAACAATATCATATAAAAATTAACATTGCATTAAACCAGTAAAATAATAATCAAGGATCCAAGATTTTACAATAAGTTAAAACCAATTAACAGATAAAAACAATTCTTTACTTATACAGTCTTTCCATATGACAGTGAAGGTTCAATCGTGTGGAATATCTGGCTGTGTGAGTTGTTTAGTAAAGATATTTATGCTTGAGAGACAATTATTGTGTAGTGATCTGTCTGCTGTTGAATGAATGTATTTCGCATCATATGGTTAATGGATATGTGCAATATGAATGTGTTTATGTTGGCAGTTTGTGTCTTCAAATAAACTATATGTGAGTAAAAAAGTGCCAGAAGGTACCAAAAAGTGGTCGTGTCTTCAAATAAAGTGTTAAAAAAATTTTGGAAAAATTGTTAAAAAACAAACCTTTCAAACGATGATCAAAGAACAGTGTGAACAACCTCAATACAACAATTGTAAGTTAATGATCTTCAAATTTTGTGCAATAATCATCAAAGGATATAACAATCAATAGTGAAAAAATAAAACTTGCAAGTTAAAAGAAAAAGGAAAAAATAGTCCTGAATGAGTGTGAGCAATCACACAACCATAAGAGATGTCAGATTGAGATATAAGTGTATATAGTTTTTAGTCCTTTCTGCCAAAAACAAAAACAATAATAGTGCAGATGTTTTAAACCAAATAATCCTACCAGAGTGTCACTTACCAGTCGACGCGTTTCGGTCATACACTGACCTTTATCAAGACTGGTTTTACCTTATGTTTGGGGTCTTTATATACCCTGTTTGGTTAATGTTTTTTCGTATTTTCTTAATACCGGAAGTGGGATTCACTACTTCCGGTTTTGCGTAGCGCTAATGTTTCTTGTCTTGTTTCATTGTGACATTTCTGTTGACATTTCATTTTATCTGGTGAAGTCTTGTGCTTTTTATCCTTAGTTTTATATAATTTGGGGCTATTCTTTTGTATTTGCTTTTGGTTCGAACTTCCGTTTTTCTTATTTTCTTATTGGTTAAATTCTAAGGTGTGTTCCATATAGTCACACCCATTGGCTATTGCTAAATGTAATAGAAGCGTATGTGTTGTATTTCCAAATCAGCTGTGTCCCTCAGCTTATTCAGTGGGCAATGTCAGCCTATGAAATCTGGGGGGGGTGTATTGGGTAACGTTATTCTATTTGTTCCTATTCTTGTTAGTGAGCATATTACGAAGGGATCTATTAATTCACGATCTGAGATGTGGGTATTGATGATGTATATTAAAAATGATTTAAACATTATTACCATTCACCCACTATTTTGTATCAATGCGTGACTGTAACAATAAACGAAAATACACATCTTTCTCAAATTTTGCTAACAGTTTTATAAAGATATATAGAGTTTCAATATCTTCGTTTTCCAAAGATCCTGTACATTATCATTTGTTCTTATTCATTTTTACATTGCGAAGTTCACGAAATTTGTTCACCTAAAAATTGGATATTATAAGTTCTCTCATTCAATATGTTGTTTAGATACATGCCAGTATTTTTGGATTTAAAACTTCTTTCTGATTATCCAACCTTAATGTTAGGTTTTTTTAGGGTACTTAATAAAGCGATTTTCTTTTCTAATATGTCTTATAAACTAAATGCTCTATCTTTTTTGTTTTTTGAGTTCTCTTGCTATGTTTATGGGTTATGGAGAGAAATAGAGATTATATTCACCTTTGTTGAAAAGTGAAGGATAAAATGGAAGGGCTATATAATTGTAACACTATAACATATGTACTTGGTCATCCGTTATTATATCAAGCTTGAAAAACTATGGTTGTTTTTTCAAAAAGTTCAGTTTGGAATTTATTTGGACATATGTCCAATATTATGAAGGCAAAATTAATCTCTAAAATTTCTATGTAGAGGTGATACACCTTAGAGGTAATAAACATCCTTAATTCTATATTCCATGTATGTTGGTGTTAAATGTTGATATTGATGTTATTTATTTGTTTTGGGTGAGTTAAGGTGATCAGATACTTTTATTGTGATCAAATACTTCTATTTACTAAAGTGTTTGTCTTTTCATCATTGATTGGATTTAAAGTGTGATGCGTACTAAGTTGCTAATAGTCAAAATATTTAAAATGTTATAAGGCTACTTAGTTTTACAATCGAATATACTGAGCTCGTCCTCTTATTTTGGGGCTAAATAACTAGATGGGCGATTTTTGAGATGGGTCAGAGACGAATAGAGGGAGAGATATTTCACATAGGTTCAGATTTATATTCGTCTGTCATTTCATTTTCTCCAGGTCTATGTGGGATATTTTATGAAGGTATTCATGAGTCTTCTATCCTTAATCATAATTTCTTTAAAGGGAAAGTATATGTTAGTTTCTTTTTTTATTTTTTATTTTTAAGATGAAATATTTTCTCAGGGTGGTCAAATTCTCTTACTTAGATATCGGAAATAGGAAGAAAGCGAAGTATGCCTTATATATATGATTTTCTCAAAAAGGGGGTTTTGTTTTCTTGAAGTTTTGCATCTTAAGGATTACTTTGATACTCTTCCACAACATTATTTGTTCTAAGCCAATCATTAATTAAGATTCAATAAGTGGGACAAATCTTCTTTGTTATTCAAACCTCTTGGGTAGAGGGAATCCAGACGAAAGATCCATTTTGACTCTTCAGTGAGTAGTTTTTTCTCCTGGTTACCTCCTCTCCAATTCCTTGGTACTTTTTGTATTCCTATGTATGTCAATGTCTTAATATCTCCATAATGTTTTTCCGAGAAGTGTTTGTACAGTGCTGTTTCTTTGTTGAGTTTCTCGACACACAGTAGATGCTCGCGTATCCTGTCCCTCAGTGGCCTGGACGTTTGTCCCACATATTGAAGACCACATGGACATTGGAGTAGATACACAACATTCTTATCTTGACAACGCATTAGGTCCTTGATCTTATATTTCTCTTTATTGTTGTATGATTGGAATCCTGTAGATTTTTTGCCACATTTGCATGCCTTGCATGTATGACAGGGGAAGAAGCCTTTTATTGTTTTCCCAAATGTGTCTTTTATTTCCGATTGTTTGACCTTTTTTATGCTTGGGGCTAATTTGTTTTTCAGATTGTTAGTCCTTCTATACACAAATTTTGGTCTTTGAGGTAATCTCTCTCCGAGGATGTCATCATCCTTCAATATGTTCCAATGCTTCCTAAAGATGTCTTCGATAATACGACTGTTTTCACTGTATTCCGTTATTAACGGTACATAGAGGATCTCGTTGTTGTTAATCCCACTGGTCTTATCTTTATATTTGGTTAACTCTTTTCTTTCAATTTTTCGGATCTCTTCTATCTTCTGATCCAGATGGTGTTCATTGTAACCTCTCTCAAGGAATTTAGCCTTAATTATCTGGGCTTGTTCTTCCCATTTTTGTAGATCTGAGCAATTTTTCCTCATCCTTAAAAGTTGTCCCTTTGGGATGTTCGCTTTCCAATTTCTGTGATGACAACTGTGATGACCAGTGGGATTAACAACAACGAGATCCTCGATGTACCGTTAATAACGGAATACAGTGAAAACAGTCGTATTATCGAAGACATCTTTAGGAAGCATTGGAACATATTGAAGGATGATGACATCCTCGGAGAGAGATTACCTCAAAGACCAAAATTTGTGTATAGAAGGACTAACAATCTGAAAAAAAAATTAGCCCCAAGCATAAAAAAGGTCAAACAATCGGAAATAAAAGACACATTTGGGAAAACAATAAAAGGCTTCTTCCCCTGTCATACATGCAAGGCATGCAAATGTGGCAAAAAATCTACAGGATTCCAATCATACAACAATAAAGAGAAATATAAGATCAAGGACCTAATACGTTGTCAAGATAAGAATGTTGTGTATCTACTCCAATGTCCATGTGGTCTTCAATATGTGGGACAAACGTCCAGGCCACTGAGGGACAGGATACGCGAGCATCTGCTGTGTATCGAGAAACTCAACAAAGAAACAGCACTTTACAAACACTTCTCGGAAAAACATCATGGAGATATTAAGACATTGACATACATAGGAATACAAAAAGTACCAAGGAATTGGAGAGGAGGTAACCAGGAGAAAAAACTACTCACTGAAGAGTCAAAATGGATCTTTCGTCTGGATTCCCTCTACCCAAGAGGTTTGAATAACAAAGAAGATTTGTCCCACTTATTGAATCTTAATTAATGATTGGCTTAGAACAAATAATGTTGTGGAAGAGTATCAAAATAATCCTTAAGATGCAAAACTTCAAGAAAACAAAACCCCCTTTTTGAGAAAATCATATATATAAGGCATACTTCGCTTTCTTCCTATTTCCGATATCTAAGTAAGAGAATTTGACCACCCTGAGAAAATATTTCATCTTAAAAATAAAAAATAAAAAAAGAAACTAACATATACTTTCCCTTTAAAGAAATTATGATTAAGGATAGAAGACTCATGAATACCTTCATAAAATATTCCACATAGACCTGGAGAAAATGAAATGACAGACGAATATAAATCTGAACCTATGTGAAATATCTCTCCCTCTATTCGTCTCTGACCCATCTCAAAAATCGCCCATCTAGTTATTTAGCCCCAAAATAAGAGGACGAGCTCAGTATATTCGATTGTAAAACTAAGTAGCCTCATAACATTTTAAATATTTTGACTATTAGCAACTTAGTACGCATCACACTTTAAATCCAATCAATGATGAAAAGACAAACACTTTAGTAAATAGAAGTATTTGATCACAATAAAAGTATCTGATCACCTTAACTCACCCAAAACAAATAAATAACATCAATATCAACATTTAACACCAACATACATGGAATATAGAATTAAGGATGTTTATTACCTCTAAGGTGTATCACCTCTACATAGAAATTTTAGAGATTAATTTTGCCTTCATAATATTGGACATATGTCCAAATAAATTCCAAACTGAACTTTTTGAAAAAACAACCATAGTTTTTCAAGCTTGATATAATAACGGATGACCAAGTACATATGTTATAGTGTTACAATTATATAGCCCTTCCATTTTATCCTTCACTTTTCAACAAAGGTGAATATAATCTCTATTTCTCTCCATAACCCATAAACATAGCAAGAGAACTCAAAAAACAAAAAAGATAGAGCATTTAGTTTATAAGACATATTAGAAAAGAAAATCGCTTTATTAAGTACCCTAAAAAAACCTAACATTAAGGTTGGATAATCAGAAAGAAGTTTTAAATCCAAAAATACTGGCATGTATCTAAACAACATATTGAATGAGAGAACTTATAATATCCAATTTTTAGGTGAACAAATTTCGTGAACTTCGCAATGTAAAAATGAATAAGAACAAATGATAATGTACAGGATCTTTGGAAAACGAAGATATTGAAACTCTATATATCTTTATAAAACTGTTAGCAAAATTTGAGAAAGATGTGTATTTTCGTTTATTGTTACAGTCACGCATTGATACGAAATAGTGGGTGAATGGTAATAATGTTTAAATCATTTTTAATATACATCATCAATACCCACATCTCAGATCGTGAATTAATAGATCCCTTCGTAATATGCTCACTAACAAGAATAGGAACAAATAGAATAACGTTACCCAATACACCCCCCCAGATTTCATAGGCTGACATTGCCCACTGAATAAGCTGAGGGACACAGCTGATTTGGAAATACAACACATACGCTTCTATTACATTTAGCAATAGCCAATGGGTGTGACTATATGGAACACACCTTAGAATTTAACCAATAAGAAAATAAGAAAAACGGAAGTTCGAACCAAAAGCAAATACAAAAGAATAGCCCCAAATTATATAAAACTAAGGATAAAAAGCACAAGACTTCACCAGATAAAATGAAATGTCAACAGAAATGTCACAATGAAACAAGACAAGAAACATTAGCGCTACGCAAAACCGGAAGTAGTGAATCCCACTTCCGGTATTAAGAAAATACGAAAAAACATTAACCAAACAGGGTATATAAAGACCCCAAACATAAGGTAAAACCAGTCTTGATAAAGGTCAGTGTATGACCGAAACGCGTCGACTGGTAAGTGACACTCTGGTAGGATTATTTGGTTTAAAACATCTGCACTATTATTGTTTTTGTTTTTGGCAGAAAGGACTAAAAACTGCAGAAAATTGAACTGACCGTTTGGGTCACCACTTAGGAGATAGATTGCACTTTACACTGGCGAGAGAAACACTGGGAGAAAACCACTGCACTTCATTTGGGAGGAAAAACAAGTATACACTTATATCTCAATCTGACATCTCTTATGGTTGTGTGATTGCTCACACTCATTCAGGACTATTTTTTCCTTTTTCTTTTAACTTGCAAGTTTTATTTTTTCACTATAGATTGTTATATCCTTTGATGATTATTGCACAAAATTTGAAGATCGTTAACTTACAATTGTTGTATTGAGGTTGTTCACACTGTTCTTTGATTATCGTTTGAAAGGTTTGTTTTTTAACAATTTTTCCAAAAAAATTTTTAACACTTTATTTAAAGACACGACCACTTTTTGGTACCTTCTGGCACTTTTTTACTCACATATAGTTTATTTGAAGACACAAACTGCCAACATAAACACATTCATATTGCACATATCCATTAACCATATGATGCGAAATACATTCATTCAACAGCAGACAGATCACTACACAATAATTGTCTCTCAAGCATAAATATCTTTACTAAACAACTCACACAGCCAGATATTCCACACGATTGAACCTTCACTGTCATATGGAAAGACTGTATAAGTAAAGAATTGTTTTTATCTGTTAATTGGTTTTAACTTATTGTAAAATCTTGGATCCTTGATTATTATTTTACTGGTTTAATGCAATGTTAATTTTTATATGATATTGTTTGAATAAATTGACATATATTTTTTATAAATCCTGGACCCGGCCATTTGTTCTTTGGCGCTTTAATTACTTCTTATCTGATTATATTTTATTTGTTTTTGTTTCCTTCGGGAACCTTCTGGGAACAATACTCTTTATTACTTCTTCGGAAGTTGTTTTGGACACGTTAGTCCTATGTTAAAATGTCTGTTTTCTTTTTTTCCCCTATGAGGGAAGATTTATGTAGCTTGCCAGTTAGGACCCTGTGTGCGTTCGTTCGGTCTTGCGGCTGTTCAGACACGTGGCGCTGTTCTGCTCGGCTGGTTCGGTATGAGGTGAAGAGTGCTCAGGTTATCATTACTGATGTTGCGAACCTTAAAATTTCGGTTCGCGAAAGGCGGACTCGAACTTCCGCTACTGGTGGCGAACCGCGCGAACCGCCATTGACTTCAATAGGCAGGCGAACTTTAAAACCCTCAAGGACTCTTTCTGGCCACAATAGTGATGGAAAAGTTGTTTCAAGGGGACTAACACCTGGACTGTGGTATGCCGGAGGGGGATCCATGGCAAAACTCCCACGGAAAATTACATAGTTGATGCAGAGTCTGGTTTTAGCCCATAAAGGGCCTTAATCACCTAACATTCCTAAAAATTTTTTGAATAACGTGCTTTAAAACATCAGGTATGATGTTGTATCGATCAGGTAGTGTAAGGGTTACGCCCGCTTCACAGTGACAGACCAAACTCCCCGTGTAACGCACCGCAAACAACCGCAAACAGTCCATTTGCACAACCACGAGATAGATAGATTTGATAGATAGATACATAGATTACATAGATCAATAGATGCAATATACATATGATAGATACGAATTACATAGATCAATAGATGCAATATACATTTGATAGATACGAATTACATAGATCAATAGATGCAATATACATTTGATAGATACGAATTACATAGATCAAAAGATGCAATCTACATTTGATAGATACGAATTACATAGATCAATAGATGCAATATATATTTGATAGAAACGATTGATAGTGAGATAGATTCGATAGATAAATAGATAGATTTGATAGATATATAATTTCCCTGACAGAGTATAACAATAAGACATGTGGTAAGTAGTACTATTCTTAGCAGTTTACTACCTGTTACTCCCCCTATCGGGGGAGGTCTATATGGCCTGCATTTTTGGAACAGGGAGATGGAAGAAGATGATTGGTCTGTCCTCCTACTTCAAATTTGGCCTAAACACAAGTGGCGATAGTTAGATAGAATCGATAGAAGATAAATAGATCGATTTGATAGATATAAAATTAACCTGAGAAAGTATAATAATAAAACATGCGGGCTGGGACCCATGGTAACTAGGTTGTGTTAAGTAGTACTATTCTTAGCACTTTAATCCCTGTAACTCCCCCTATCGGGGGAGGTCTATATGGCCTGCATGATTACCCTGACAAAGTATAACAACAAAACATGCGGTCTGGGACCCATGGTAACTAGGTTGTGTTTATATTAGTACTATTCTTAGCACTTTAATCCATGTTACTCCCCCTATCGGGGGAGGTCTATATGGCCTGCATGATTACCCTGACAAAGTATAACAACAAAACATGTGGTCTGGGACCCATGGTAACTAGGTTGTATTAAGTAGTACTGTTCTTAGCACTTTAATCCCTGTAACTCCCCATATCGGGGAGGTCTATATGGCCTGCATGATTACCCTGACAAAGTATAACAACAAGACATGCGGTCTGGGACCCATGGTAACTAGGTTGTGTTAAGTAGTACTGTTCTTAGCAGTTTAATACCTGTTACTCCACCTATCTGGGGAGGTCTATATGGCCTGCATGATTACCCTGACAAAGTATAACAACAAGACATGCGGTCTGGGACCCATGGTAACTAGGTTGTGTTAAGAAGTACTGCTCTAAGCAGTTTAATGCCTATTACTCCCCATATCGGGGAAGGTCTATATGGCCTGCATGATTACCCTGACAAATTATAAAAACAAGACATGCGGTCTGGGATGAGACCCATGGTAACTAGGTTGTGTTAAGTAGTACTGTTCTTAGCAGTTTAATACCTGTTACTCCCCCTATCGGGGGAGGTCTATATGGCCTGCATGATTACCCTGACAAAGTATAACAACAAAACATCCAGTCTGGGACCCATGGTAACTAGGTTGTGTTAAGTAGTACTATTCTTAGCACTTTAATCCCTGTAACTCCCCCTTAGCACTTTAATCCCTGTAACTCCCCCTATCGGGGGAGGTCTATATGGCCTGCATGATTACCCTGACAAAGTATAACAACAAAACATGTGGTCTGGGACCCATGGTAACTAGGTTGTATTAAGTAGTACTGTTCTTAGCACTTTAATCCCTGTAACTCCCCATATCGGGGAGGTCTATATGGCCTGCATGATTACCCTGACAAAGTATAACAACAAGACATGCGGTCTGGGACCCATGGTAACTAGGTTGTGTTAAGTAGTACTGTTCTTAGCAGTTTAATACCTGTTACTCCCCCTATCTGGGGAGGTCTATATGGCCTGCATGATTACCCTGACAAAGTATAACAACAAGACATGCGGTCTGGGACCCATGGTAACTAGGTTGTGTTAAGAAGTACTGCTCTAAGCAGTTTAATGCCTATTACTCCCCATATCAGGGAAGGTCTATATGGCCTGCATGATTACCCTGACAAATTATAACAACAAGACATGCGGTCTGGGATGGGACCCATGGTAACTAGGTTGTGTTAAGTAGTACTGTTCTTAGCAGTTTAATACCTGCTACTCCCCCTATGGGGGAGGTCTATATGGCCTGCATGATTACCCTGACAAAGTATAACAACAAAACATCCAGTCTGGGACCCATGGTAACTAGGTTGTGTTAAGTAGTACTATTCTTAGCACTTTAATCCCTGAAACTCCCCCTTAGCACTTTAATCCCTGTAACTCCCCCTATCGGGGGAGGTCTATATGGCCTGCATGATTAGCCTGACAAAGTATAACAACAAAACATGCGGTCTGGGACCCATGGTAACTAGGTTGTGTTAAGTAGTACTATTCTTAGCACTTTAATCCCTGTAACTCCCCCTATCGTGGGAGGTCTATATGGCCTGCATGATTACCTTGACAAAGTATAACAACAAAACATGTGTTCTGGGACCCATGGTAACTAGGTTGTGTTGAGTAGTACTATTCTTAGCACTTTAATCCCTGTAACTCCCCCTTAGCACTTTAATCCCTGTAACTCCCCCTATCGGGTGAGGTCTATATGGCCTGCATGATTACCCTGACAAAGTATAACAACAAAACATGTGATCTGGGACCCATGGTAACTAGGTTGTATTAAGTAGTACTGTTCTTAGCACTTTAATCCCTGTAACTCCCCATATCGGGGAGGTCTATATGGCCTGCATGATTACCCTGACAAAGTATAACAACAAGACATGCGGGCTGGGACCCATGGTAACTAGGTTGTATTAAGTAGTACTGTTCTTAGCACTTTAATCCCTGTAAGTCCCCATATTGGGGGAGGTCTATATGGCCTGCATGATTACCCTGACAAAGTATAACAACAAGACATGCGGTCTGGGACCCATGGTATCTAGGTTGTATTAAGTAGTACTGTTATTAGCACTTTAATCCCTGTAACTCCCCATATCGGGGAGGTTTATGTGGCCTGCATGATTACCCTGACAAAGTATAACAACAAGACATGCGGTCTGGGACCCATGGTAACTAGGTTGTGTTCAGTAGTACTGTTCTTAGCAGTTTAATACCTGTTACTCCCCCTATCTGGGGAGGTCTATATGGCCTGCATGATTACCCTGACAAAGTATAACAACAAGACATGCGGTCTGGGACCCATGGTAACTAGGTTGTGTTAAGTAGTACTGCTCTTAGCAGTTTAATACCTGTTACTCCCCATATCGGGGAAGGTCTATATGGCCTGCATGATTACCCTGACAAATTATAACAACAAGACATGCGGTCTGGGATGGGACCCATGGTAACTAGGTTGTGTTAAGTAGTACTGTTCTTAGCAGTTTAATACCTGTAACTCCCCCTTAGCACTTTAATCCCTGTAACTCCCCCTATCGGGTGAGGTCTATATGGCCTGCATGATTACCCTGACAAAGTATAACAACAAAACATGTGGTCTGGGACCCATGGTAACTAGGTTGTATTAAGTAGTACTGTTCTTAGCACTTTAATCCCTGTAAGTCCCCATATTGGGGGAGGTCTATATGGCCTGCATGATTACCCTGACAAAGTATAACAACAAGACATGCGGTCTGGGACCCATGGTAACTAGGTTGTATTAAGTAGTACTGTTCTTAGCACTTTAATCCCTGTAACTCCCCATATCGGGGAGGTTTATGTGGCCTGCATGATTACCCTGACAAAGTATAACAACAAGACATGCGGTCTGGGACCCATGGTAACTAGGTTGTGTTCAGTAGTACTGTTCTTAGCAGTTTAATACCTGTTACTCCCCCTATCTGGGGAGGTCTATATGGCCTGCATGATTACCCTGACAAAGTATAACAACAAGACATGCGGTCTGGGACCCATGGTAACTAGGTTGTGTTAAGTAGTACTGCTCTTAGCAGTTTAATACCTGTTACTCCCCATATCGGGGAAGGTCTATATGGCCTGCATGATTACCCTGACAAATTATAACAACAAGACATGCGGTCTGGGATGGGACCCATGGTAACTAGGTTGTGTTAAGTAGTACTGTTCTTAGCAGTTTAATACCTGTTACTCCCCCTATCGGGGGAGGTCTATATGGCCTGCATGATTAGCCTGACAAAGTATAACAACAAAACATGTGGTCTGAGACCCATGGTAACTAGGTTGTGTTGAGTAGTACTATTCTTAGCACTTTAATCCCTGTAACTCCCCCTTAGCACTTTAATCCCTGTAACTCCCCCTATCGGGTGAGGTCTATATGGCCTGCATGATTACCCTGACAAAGTATAACAACAAAACATGTGGGCTGGGACCCATGGTAAGTAGGTTGTATTAAGTAGTACTGTTCTTAGCACTTTAATCCCTGTAAGTCCCCATATTGGGGGAGGTCTATATGGCCTGCATGATTACCAAGACAAAGTATAACAACAAGACATGCGGTCTGGGACCCATGGTAACTAGGTTGTGTTAAGTAGTACTGTTCTTAGCAGTTTAATACATGTTACTCCCCCTATCTGGGGAGATCTATATGGCCTGCATGATTACCCTGACAAAGTATAACAACAAGACATGCGGTCTGGGACCCATGGTAACTAGGTTGTGTTAGGTAGTACTGCTCTTAGCAGTTTAGTACCTGTTACTCCCCATATCGGGGAAGGTCTATATGGCCTGCATGATTACCCTGACAAATTATAACAACAAGACATGCGGTCTGGGATGGGATAAATGGTAACTAGGTTGTGTTGAGTAGTACTATTCTTAGCACTTTAATCCCTGTAACTCCCCCTTAGCACTTTAATCCCTGTAACTCCCCCTATCGGGTGAGGTCTATATGGCCTGCATGATTACCCTGACAAAGTATAACAACAAAACATGTGATCTGGGACCCATGGTAACTAGGTTGTATTAAGTAGTACTGTTCTTAGCACTTTAATCCCTGTAAGTCCCCATATTGGGGGAGGTCTATATGGCCTGCATGATTACCCTGACAAAGTATAACAACAAGACATGCGGTCTGGGACCCATGGTAACTAGGTTGTGTTAAGTAGTACTGTTCTTAGCAGTTTAATACATGTTACTCCCCCTATCTGGGGAGGTCTATATGGCCTGCATGATTACCCTGACAAAGTATAACAACAAGACATGCGGTCTGGGACCCATGGTAACTAGGTTGTGTTAGGTAGTACTGCTCTTAGCAGTTAAGTACCTGTTACTCCCCATATCGGGGAAGGTCTATATGGCCTGCATGATTACCCTGACAAATTATAACAACAAGACATGCGGTCTGGGATGGGATCCATGGTAACTAGGTTGTGTTAAGTAGTACTGTTCTTAGCAGTTTAATACCTGTTACTCCCCCTATCGGGGGAGGTCTATATGGCCTGCATTATTACCCTGACAAAGTATAACAACAAAACATGCGGTCTGAGAACATGGTAACTAGGTTGTGTTTATATTAGTACTATTCTTAGCACTTTAATCCATGTTACTCCACCTATCGGGGGAGGTCTATATGGCCTGCATGATTACCCTGACAAAGTATAACAACAAAACATGTGGGATGGGACCCATGGTAACTAGGTTGTATTAAGTAGTACTGTTCTTAGCACTTTAATCCCTGTAACTCCCCATATCGGGGAGGTCTATGTGGCCTGCATGATTACCCTGACAAAGTATAACAACAAGACATGCGGTCTGGGACCCATGGTAACTAGGTTGTGTTCAGTAGTACTGTTCTTAGCAGTTTAATACCTGTTACTCCCCCTATCTGGGGAGGTCTATATGGCCTGCATGATTACCCTGACAAAGTATAACAACAAGACATGCGGTCTGGGACCCATGGTAACTAGGTTGTGTTAAGTAGTACTGCTCTTAGCAGTTTAATACCTGTTACTCCCCATATCGGGGAAGGTCTATATGGCCTGCATGATTACCCTGACAAATTATAACAACAAGACATGCGGTCTGGGATGGGACCCATGGTAACTAGGTTGTGTTAAGTAGTAGTATTCTTAGCACTTTAATCCCTGTTACTCCCCCTATCGGGGGAGGTCTATATGGCCTGCATGATTACCTTGACAAAGTATAACAACAAAACATGTGGTTGGGACCCATGGTAACTAGGTTGTGTTAAGTAGTACTATTCTTAGCACTTTAATCCCTGTAGCTCCCCCTTAGCACTTTAATCCCTGTAACTCCCCCTATCGGGTGAGGTCTATATGGCCTGCATGATTACCCTGACAAAGTATAACAACAAAACATGTGATCTGGGACCCATGGTAACTAGGTTGTATTAAGTAGTACTGTTCTTAGCACTTTAATCCCTGTAACTCCCCATATCGGGGAGGTCTATATGGCCTGCATGATTACCCTGACAAAGTATAACAACAAGACATGCGGGCTGGGACCCATGGTAACTAGGTTGTGTTAAGTAGTACTGTTCTTAGCAGTTTAATACATGTTACTCCCCCTATCTGGGGAGGTCTATATGGCCTGCATGATTACCCTGACAAAGTATAACAACAAGACATGCGCTCTGGGACCCATGGTAACTAGGTTGTGTTAAGTAGTACTGCTCTTAGCAGTTTAATACCTGTTACTCCCCATATCGGGGATGGTCTATATGTCCTGCATGATTACCCTGACATATTATAACAACAAGACATGCGGTCTGGGATGGGATCCATGTTAACTAGGTTGTGTTAAGTAGTACTGTTCTTAGCAGTTTAATACATGTTACTCCCCCTATCTGGGGAGGTCTATATGGCCTGCATGATTACCCTGACAAAGTATAACAACAAGACATGCACTCTGGGACCCATGGTAACTAGGTTGTGTTAAGTAGTACTGCTCTTAGCAGTTTAATACCTGTTACTCCCCATATCGGGGAAGGTCTATATGTCCTGCATGATTACCCTGACAAAGTATAACAACAAGACATGCGGTCTGGGACCCATAGTAACTAGGTTGTGTTAGGTAGTACTGCTCTTACCAGTTTAGTACCTGTTACTCCCCATATCGGGGAAGGTCTATATGGCCTGCATGATTACCCTGACAAATTATAACAACAAGACATGCGGTCTGGTATGGGATCCATGTTAACTAGGTTGTGTTAAGTAGTACTGTTCTTAGCAGTTTAATACCTGTTACTCCCCCTATCCGGGGAGGTCTATATGGCCTGCATTATTACCCTGACAAAGTATAACAACAAAACATGCGGTCTGGGAACATGGTAACTAGGTTGTGTTAAGTAGTACTATTCTTAGCACTTTAATCCCTGTAACTCCCCCTATCGGGGGAGGTCTATATGGCCTGCATGATTACCCTGACAAAGTATAACAACAAAACATGCGGTCTGGGACCCATGGTAACTAGGTTGTGTTTATATTAGTACTATTCTTAGCACTTTAATCCATGTTACTCCCCCTATCGGGGGAGGTCTATATGGCCTGCATGATTACCCTGACAAAGTATAACAACAAAACATGTGGGCTGGGACCCATGGTAACTAGGTTGTATTAAGTAGGACTGTTCTTAGCACTTTAATCCCTGTAACTCCCCATATCGGGGAGGTCTATGTGGCCTGCATGATTACCCTGACAAAGTATAACAACAAGACATGCGGTCTGGGACCCATGGTAACTAGGTTGTGTTCAGTAGTACTGTTCTTAGCAGTTTAATACCTGTTACTCCCCCTATCTGGGGAGGTCTATATGGCCTGCATGATTACCCTGACAAAGTATAACAACAAGACATGCGGTCTGGGACCCATGGTAACTAGGTTGTGTTAAGTAGTACTGCTCTTAGCAGTTTAATACCTGTTACTCCCCATATAGGGGAAGGTCTATATGGCCTGCATGATTACCCTGACAAATTATAACAACAAGACATGCGGTCTGGGATGGGACCCATGGTAACTAGGTTGTGTTAAGTAGTACTGTTCTTAGCAGTTTAATACCTGTTACTCCCCCTATCGGGGGAGGTCTATATGGCCTGCATGATTACCCTGACAAAGTATAACAACAAAACATGCGGTCTGGGACCCATGGTAACTAGGTTGTGTTAAGTAGTACTATTCTTAGCACTTTAAACCCTGTAGCTCCCCCTTAGCACTTTAATCCCTGTAACTCCCCTTATCGGGTGAGGTCTATATGGCCTGCATGATTACCCTGACAAAGTATAACAACAAAACATGTGGTCTGGGACCCATGGTAACTAGGTTGTATTAAGTAGTACTGTTCTTAGCACTTTAATCCCTGTAACTCCCCATATCGGGGAGGTCTATATGGCCTGCATGATTACCCTGACAAAGTATAACAACAAGACATGAGGTCTGGGACCCATGGTAACTAGGTTGTGTTAAGTAGTACTGTTCTTAGCAGTTTAATACATGTTACTCCCCCTATCTGGGGAGGTCTATATGGCCTGCATGATTACCCTGACAAAGTATAACAACAAGACATGCGCTCTAGGACCCATGGTAACTAGGTTGTGTTAAGTAGTACTGCTCTTAGCAGTTTAATACCTGTTACTCCCCATATCGGGGAAGGTCTATATGTCCTGCATGATTACCCTGACAAATTATAACAACAAGACATGCGGTCTGGGATGGGATCCATGGTAACTAGGTTGTGTTAAGTAGTACTGTTCTTAGCAGTTTAATACCTGTTACTCCCCATATCGGGGAGGTCTATATGGCCTGCATGATTACCCTGACAAAGTATAACAACAAGACATGCGGGCTGGGACCCATGGTAACTAGGTTGTGTTAAGTAGTACTGTTCTTAGCAGTTTAATACATGTTACTCCCCGTATCTGGGGAGGTCTATATGGCCTGCATGATTACCCTGACAAAGTATAACAACAAAACATGTGGCTGGGACCCATGGTAACTAGGTTGTATTAAGTAGTACTGTTCTTAGCACTTTAATCCCTGTAACTCCCCATATCGGGGAGGTCTATTTGGCCTGCATGATTACCCTGACAAAGTATAACAACAAGACATGCGGTCTGGGACCCATGGTAACAAGGTTGTGTTCAGTAGTACTGTTCTTAGCAGTTTAATACCTGTTACTCCCCCTATCTGGGGAGGTCTATATGGCCTGCATGATTACCCTGACAAAGTATAACAACAAGACATGCGGTCTGGGACCCATGGTAACTAGGTTGTGTTAAGTAGTACTGCTCTTAGCAGTTTAATACCTGTTACTCCCCATATCGGGGAAGGTCTATATGGCCTGCATGATTACCCTGACAAATTATAACAACAAGACATGCAGTCTGGGATGGGACCCATGGTAACTAGGTTGTGTTAAGTAGTACTGTTCTTAGCAGTTTAATACCTGTTACTCCCCCTATCGGGGGAGGTCTATATGGCCTGCATGATTACCCTGACAAAGTATAACAACAAAACATCCAGTCTGGGACCCATGGTAACTAGGTTGTGTTAAGTAGTAGTATTCTTAGCACTTTAATCCCTGTAACTCCCACTATCGGGGGAGGTCTATATGGCCTGCATGATTACCTTGACAAAGTATAACAACAAAACATGTGGTTGGGACCCATGGTAACTAGGTTGAGTTAAGTAGTACTATTCTTAGCACTTTAATCCCTGTAGCTCCCCCTTAGCACTTTAATCCCTGTAACTCCCCCTATCGGGTGAGGTCTATATGGCCTGCATGATTACCCTGACAAAGTATAACAACAAAACATGTGGTCTGGGACCCATAGTAACTAGGTTGTATTAAGTAGTACTGTTCTTAGCACTTTAATCCCTGTAACTCCCCATATCGGGGAGGTCTATATGGCCTGCATGATTACCCTGACAAAGTATAACAACAAAACATGCGGTCTGGGACCCATGGTAACTAGGTTGTGTTTATATTAGTACTATTCTTAGCACTTTAATCCATGTTACTCCCCCTATCGGGGGAGGTCTATATGGCCTGCATGATTACCCTGACAAAGTATAACAACAAAACATGTGGTCTGGGACCCATGGTAACTAGGTTGTATTAAGTAGTACTGTTCTTAGCACTTTAATCCCTGTAACTCCCCATATCGGGGAGGTCTATGTGGCCTGCATGATTACCCTGACAAAGTATAACAACAAGACATGCGGTCTGGGACCCATGGTAACTAGGTTGTGTTCAGTAGTACTGTTCTTAGCAGTTTAATACCTGTTACTCCCCCTATCTGGGGAGGTCTATATGGCCTGCATGATTACCCTGACAAAGTATAACAACAAGACATGCGGTCTGGGACCCATGGTAACTAGGTTGTGTTAAGTAGTACTGCTCTTAGCAGTTTAATACCTGTTACTCCCCATATCGGGGAAGGTCTATATGGCCTGCATGATTACCCTGACAAATTATAACAACAAGACATGCGGTCTGGGATGGGACCCATGGTAACTAGGTTGTGTTAAGTAGTACTGTTCTTAGCAGTTTAATACCTGTTACTCCCCCTATCGGGGGAGGTCTATATGGCCTGCATGATTACCCTGACAAAGTATAACAACAAAACATCCAGTCTGGGACCCATGGTAACTAGGTTGTGTTAAGTAGTAGTATTCTTAGCACTTTAATCCCTGTAACTCCCACTATCGGGGGAGGTCTATATGGCCTGCATGATTACCCTGACAAAGTATAACAACAAAACATGCGGTCTGGGACCCATGGTAACTAGGTTGTGTTTATATTAGTACTATTCTTAGCACTTTAATCCATGTTACTCCCCCTATCGGGGGAGGTCTATATGGCCTGCATGATTACCCTGACAAAGTATAACAACAAAACATGTGGCTGGGACCCATGGTAACTAGGTTGTATTAAGTAGTACTGTTCTTAGCACTTTAATCCCTGTAACTCCCCATATCGGGGAGGTCTATGTGGCCTGCATGATTACCCTGACAAAGTATAACAACAAGACATGCGGTCTGGGACCCATGGTAACTAGGTTGTGTTAAATAGTACTGTTCTTAGCAGTTTAAAACCTGTTACTCCCCCTATCTGGGGAGGTCTATATGGCCTGCATGATTACCCTGACAAAGTATAACAACAAGACATGCAGTCTGGGACCCATGGTAACTAGGTTGTGTTAAGTAGTACTGCTCTTAGCAGTTTAATACCTGTTACTCCCCATATCAGGGAAGGTCTATATGGCCTGCATGATTACCCTGAGAAATTATAACAACAAGACATGCGGTCTGGGATGGGACCCATGGTAACTAGGTTGTGTTAAGTAGTACTGTTCTTAGCAGTTTAATACCTGTAACTCCCCCTTAGCACTTTAATCCCTGTAACTCCCCCTATCGGGGGAGGTCTATATGGCCTGCATGATTACCCTGACAAAGTATAACAACAAAACATCCAGTCTTGGACCCATGGTAACTAGGTTGTGTTAGGTAGTACTATTCTTAGCACTTTAATCCCTGTAACTCCCCCTTAGCACTTTAATCCCTGTAACTCCCCCTATCGGGGGAGGTCTATATGGCCTGCATGATTACCCTGACAAAGTATAACAACAAAACATGCGGTCTGGGACCCATGGTAACTAGGTTGTGTTAAGAAGTACTATTCTTAGCACTTTAATCCCTGTAACTCCCCCTATCGGGGGAGGTCTATATGGCCTGCATGATTACCTCGACAAAGTATAACAACAAAACATGTGGTCTGGGACCCATGGTAACTAGGTTGTGTTAAGTAGTACTATGTTTAGCACTTTAATCCCTGTAGCTCCCCCTTAGCACTTTAATCCCTGTAACTCCCCCTATCGGGTGAGGTCTATATGGCCTGCATGATTACCCTGACAAAGTATAACAACAAAACATGTGGTCTGGGACCATGGTAACTAGGTTGTATTAAGTAGTACTGTTCTTAGCACTTTAATCCCTGTAACTCCCCATATCGGGGAGGTCTATATGGCCTGCATGATTACAATGACAAAGTATAACAACAAGACATGCGGTCTGGGACCCATGGTAACTAGGTTGTGTTAAGTAGTACTGTTCTTAGCAGTTTAATACCTGTTACTCCCCCTATCTGGGGAGGTCTATATGGCCTGCATGATTACCTTGACAAAGTATAACAACAAGACATGCGGTCTGGGACCCATGGTAACTAGGTTGTGTTAAGTAGTACTGCTCTTAGCAGTTTAATACCTGTTACTCCCCATATCGGGGAAGGTCTATATGGCCTGCATGATTACCCTGACAAATTATAACAACAAGACATGCGGTCTGGGATGGGACCCATGGTAACTAGGTTGTGTTAAGTAGTACTGTTCTTAGCAGTTTAATACCTGTTACTCCCCCTATCGGGGGAGGTCTATATGGCCTGCATGATTACCCTGACAAAGTATAACAACAAAACATCCAGGCTGGGACCCATGGTAACTAGGTTGTGTTAAGTAGTACTATTCTTAGCACTTTAATCCCTGTAACTCCCCCTTAGCACTTTAATCCCTGTAACTCCCCCTATTGGGGGAGGTCTATATGGCCTGCATGATTACCTTGACAAAGTATAACAACAAAACATGTGGTCTGGGACCCATGGTAACTAGGTTGTGTTAAGTAGTACTATTCTTAGCACTTTAATCCCTGTTACTCCCCCTATCGGGGGAGGTCTATATGGCCTGCATGATTACCTTGACAAAGTATAACATCAAAACATGTGGTTGGGACCCATGGTAACTAGGTTGTGTTAAGTAGTACTATTCTTAGCACTTTAATCCCTGTAGCTCCCCCTTAGCACTTTAATCCCTGTAACTCCCCCTATCGGGTGAGGTCTATATGGCCTGCATGATTACCCTGACAAAGTATAACAACAAAACATGTGATCTGGGACCCATGGTAACTAGGTTGTATTAAGTAGTACTGTTCTTAGCACTTTAATCCCTGTAACTCCCCATATCGGGGAGGTCTATATGGCCTGCATGATTACCCTGACAAAGTATAACAACAAGACATGCGGGCTGGGACCCATGGTAACTAGGTTGTGTTAAGTAGTACTGTTCTTAGCAGTTTAATACATGTTACTCCCCCTATCTGGGGAGGTCTATATGGCCTGCATGATTACCCTGACAAAGTATAACAACAAGACATGCGCTCTGGGACCCATGGTAACTAGGTTGTGTTAAGTAGTACTGCTCTTAGCAGTTTAATACCTGTTACTCCCCATATCGGGGATGGTCTATATGTCCTGCATGATTACCCTGACATATTATAACAACAAGACATGCGGTCTGGGATGGGATCCATGTTAACTAGGTTGTGTTAAGTAGTACTGTTCTTAGCAGTTTAATACATGTTACTCCCCCTATCTGGGGAGGTCTATATGGCCTGCATGATTACCCTGACAAAGTATAACAACAAGACATGCACTCTGGGACCCATGGTAACTAGGTTGTGTTAAGTAGTACTGCTCTTAGCAGTTTAATACCTGTTACTCCCCATATCGGGGAAGGTCTATATGTCCTGCATGATTACCCTGACAAAGTATAACAACAAGACATGCGGTCTGGGACCCATGGTAACTAGGTTGTGTTAGGTAGTACTGCTCTTACCAGTTTAGTACCTGTTACTCCCCATATCGGGGAAGGTCTATATGGCCTGCATGATTACCCTGACAAATTATAACAACAAGACATGCGGTCTGGGATGGGATCCATGGTAACTAGGTTGTGTTAAGTAGTACTGTTCTTAGCAGTTTAATACCTGTTACTCCCCCTATCCGGGGAGGTCTATATGGCCTGCATTATTACCCTGACAAAGTATAACAACAAAACATGCGGTCTTGGAACATGGTAACTAGGTTGTGTTAAGTAGTACTATTCTTAGCACTTTAATCCCTGTAACTCCCCCTATCGGGGGAGGTCTATATGGCCTGCATGATTACCCTGACAAAGTATAACAACAAAACATGCCGTCTGGGACCCATGGTAACTAGGTTGTGTTAAGTAGTACTATTCTTAGCACTTTAATCCCTGTAACTCCCCCTTAGCACTTTAATCCCTGTAACTCCCCCTATTGGGGGAGGTCTATATGGCCTGCATGATTACCTTGACAAAGTATAACAACAAAACATGTGGTCTGGGACCCATGGTAACTAGGTTGTGTTAAGTAGTACTATTCTTAGCACTTTAATCCCTGTTACTCCCCCTATCGGGGGAGGTCTATATGGCCTGCATGATTACCTTGACAAAGTATAACATCAAAACATGTGGTTGGGACCCATGGTAACTAGGTTGTGTTAAGTAGTACTATTCTTAGCACTTTAATCCCTGTAGCTCCCCCTTAGCACTTTAATCCCTGTAACTCCCCCTATCGGGTGAGGTCTATATGGCCTGCATGATTACCCTGACAAAGTATAACAACAAAACATGTGATCTGGGACCCATGGTAACTAGGTTGTATTAAGTAGTACTGTTCTTAGCACTTTAATCCCTGTAACTCCCCATATCGGGGAGGTCTATATGGCCTGCATGATTACCCTGACAAAGTATAACAACAAGACATGCGGGCTGGGACCCATGGTAACTAGGTTGTGTTAAGTAGTACTGTTCTTAGCAGTTTAATACATGTTACTCCCCCTATCTGGGGAGGTCTATATGGCCTGCATGATTACCCTGACAAAGTATAACAACAAGACATGCGCTCTGGGACCCATGGTAACTAGGTTGTGTTAAGTAGTACTGTTCTTAGCAGTTTAATACCTGTTACTCCCCATATCGGGGATGGTCTATATGTCCTGCATGATTACCCTGACATATTATAACAACAAGATATGCGGTCTGGGATGGGATCCATGTTAACTAGGTTGTGTTAAGTAGTACTGTTCTTAGCAGTTTAATACATGTTACTCCCCCTATCTGGGGAGGTCTATATGGACTGCATGATTACCCTGACAAAGTATAACAACAAGACATGCACTCTGGGACCCATGGTAACTAGGTTGTGTTAAGTAGTACTGCTCTTAGCAGTTTAATACCTGTTACTCCCCATATCGGGGAAGGTCTATATGTCCTGCATGATTACCCTGACAAAGTATAACAACAAGACATGCGGTCTGGGACCCATGGTAACTAGGTTGTGTTAGGTAGTACTGCTCTTACCAGTTTAGTACCTGTTACTCCCCATATCGGGGAAGGTCTATATGGCCTGCATGATTACCCTGACAAATTATAACAACAAGACATGCGGTCTGGGATGGGATCCATGGTAACTAGGTTGTGTTAAGTAGTACTGTTCTTAGCAGTTTAATACCTGTTACTCCCCCTATCCGGGGAGGTCTATATGGCCTGCATTATTACCCTGACAAAGTATAACAACAAAACATGCGGTCTAGGAACATGGTAACTAGGTTGTGTTAAGTAGTACTATTCTTAGCACTTTAATCCCTGTAACTCCCCCTATCGGGGGAGGTCTATATGGCCTGCATGATTACCCTGACAAAGTATAACAACAAAACATGCGGTCTGGGACCCATGGTAACTAGGTTGTGTTTATATTAGTACTATTCTTAGCACTTTAATCCATGTTACTCCCCCTATCGGGGGAGGTCTATATGGCCTGCATGATTACCCTGACAAAGTATAACAACAAAACATGTGGGCTGGGACCCATGGTAACTAGGTTGTATTAAGTAGGACTGTTCTTAGCACTTTAATCCCTGTAACTCCCCATATCGGGGAGGTCTATGTGGCCTGCATGATTACCCTGACAAAGTATAACAACAAGACATGCGGTCTGGGACCCATGGTAACTAGGTTGTGTTCAGTAGTACTGTTCTTAGCAGTTTAATACCTGTTACTCCCCCTATCTGGGGAGGTCTATATGGCCTGCATGATTACCCTGACAAAGTATAACAACAAGACATGCGGTCTGGGACCCATGGTAACTAGGTTGTGTTAAGTAGTACTGCTCTTAGCAGTTTAATACCTGTTACTCCCCATATCGGGGAAGGTCTATATGGCCTGCATGATTACCCTGACTAATTATAACAACAAGACATGCAGTCTGGGATGGGACCCATGGTAACTAGGTTGTGTTAGGTAGTACTGTTCTTAGCAGTTTAATACCTGTTACTCCCCCTATCGGGGGAGGTCTATATGGCCTGCATGATTACCCTGACAAAGTATAACAACAAAACATCCAGTCTGGGACCCAGAGTAACTAGGTTGTGTTAAGTAGTAGTATTCTTAGCACTTTAATCCCTGTAACTCCCCCTATCGGGGGAGGTCTATATGGCCTGCATGATTACCTTGACAAAGTATAACAACAAAACATGTGGTTGGGACCCATGGTAACTAGGTTGTGTTAAGTAGTACTATTCTTAGCACTTTAATCCCTGTAGCTCCCCCTTAGCACTTTAATCCCTGTAACTCCCCCTATCGGGTGAGGTCTATATGGCCTGCATGATTACCCTGACAAAGTATAACAACAAAACATGTGATCTGGGACCCATGGTAACTAGGTTGTATTAAGTAGTACTGTTCTTAGCACTTTAATCCCTGTAACTCCCCATATCGGGGAGGTCTATATGGCCTGCATGATTACCCTGACAAAGTATAACAACAAGACATGCGGGCTGGGACCCATGGTAACTAGGTTGTGTTAAGTAGTACTGTTCTTAGCAGTTTAATACATGTTACTCCCCCTATCTGGGGAGGTCTATATGGCCTGCATGATTACCCTGACAAAGTATAACAACAAGACATGCGCTCTGGGACCCATGGTAACTAGGTTGTGTTAAGTAGTACTGCTCTTAGCAGTTTAATACCTGTTACTCCCCATATCGGGGAAGGTCTATATGTCCTGCATGATTACCCTGACATATTATAACAACAAGACATGCGGTCTGGGATGGGATCCATGGTAACTAGGTTGTGTTAAGTAGTACTGTTCTTAGCAGTTTAATACCTGTTACTCCCCCTATCGGGGGAGGTCTATATGGCCTGCATGATTACCTTGACAAAGTATAACAACAAAACATGCGGTCTGGGAACATGGTAACTAGGTTGTGTTAAGTAGTACTATTGTTAGCACTTTAATCCCTGTAACTCCCCCTATCGGGGGAGGTCTATATGGCCTGCATGATTACCCTGACAAAGTATAACAACAAAACATGTGGGCTGGGACCCATGGTAACTAGGTTGTATTAAGTAGTACTGTTCTTAGCACTTTAATCCCTGTAACTCCCCATATCGGGGAGGTCTATGTGGCCTGCATGATTACCCTGACAAAGTATAACAACAAGACATGCGGTCTGGGACCCATGGTAACAAGGTTGTGTTCAGTAGTACTGTTCTTAGCAGTTTAATACCTGTTACTCCCCCTATCTGGGGAGGTCTATATGGCCTGCATGATTACCCTGACAAAGTATAACAACAAGACATGCGGTCTGGGACCCATGGTAACTAGGTTGTGTTAAATAGTACTGCTCTTAGCAGTTTAATACCTGTTACTCCCCATATAGGGGAAGGTCTATATGGCCTGCATGATTACCCTGACAAATTATAACAACAAGACATGCGGTCTGGGATGGGACCCATGGTAACTAGGTTGTGTTAAGTAGTACTGTTCTTAGCAGTTTAATACCTGTTACTCCCCCTATCGGGGGAGGTCTATATGGCCTGCATGATTACCCTGACAAAGTATAACAACAAAACATGCGAACTGGGACCCATGGTAACTAGGTTGTGTTAAGTAGTACTATTCTTAGCACTTTAAACCCTGTAGCTCCCCCTTAGCACTTTAATCCCTGTAACTCCCCCTATCGGGTGAGGTCTATATGGCCTGCATGATTACCCTGACAAAGTATAACAACAAAACATGTGGTCTGGGACCCATGGTAACTAGGTTGTATTAAGTAGTACTGTTCTTAGCACTTTAATCCCTGTAACTCCCCATATCGGGGAGGTCTATATGGCCTGCATGATTACCCTGACAAAGTATAACAACAAGACATGAGGTCTGGGACCCATGGTAACTAGGTTGTGTTAAGTAGTACTGTTCTTAGCAGTTTAATACATGTTACTCCCCCTATCTGGGGAGGTCTATATGGCCTGCATGATTACCCTGACAAAGTATAACAACAAGACATGCGCTCTAGGACCCATGGTAACTAGGTTGTGTTAAGTAGTACTGCTCTTAGCAGTTTAATACCTGTTACTCCCCATATCGGGGAAGGTCTATATGTCCTGCATGATTACCCTGACAAATTATAACAACAAGACATGCGGTCTGGGATGGGATCCATGGTAACTAGGTTGTGTTAAGTAGTACTGTTCTTAGCAGTTTAATACCTGTTACTCCCCATATCGGGGAGGTCTATATGGCCTGCATGATTACCCTGACAAAGTATAACAACAAGACATGCGGGCTGGGACCCATGGTAACTAGGTTGTGTTAAGTAGTACTGTTCTTAGCAGTTTAATACATGTTACTCCCCGTATCTGGGGAGTACAGATACGGGGAGTACATGCGGTCTGGGACCCATGGTAACTAGGTTGTGTTCAGTAGTACTGTTCTTAGCAGTTTAATACCTGTTACTCCCCCTATCTGGGGAGGTCTATATGGCCTGCATGATTACCCTGACAAAGTATAACAACAAGACATGCGGTTTGGGACCCATGGTAACTAGGTTGTGTTAAGTAGTACTGCTCTTAGCAGTTTAATACCTGTTACTCCCCATATCGGGGAAGGTCTATATGGCCTGCATGATTACCCTGACAAATTATAACAACAAGACATGCGGTCTGGGATGGGACCCATGGTAACTAGGTTGTGTTAAGTAGTACTGTTCTTAGCAGTTTAATACCTGTTACTCCCCCTATCGGGGGAGGTCTATATGGCCTGCATGATTACCCTGACAAAGTATAACAACAAAACATCCAGTCTGGGACCCATGGTAACTAGGTTGTGTTAAGTAGTAGTATTCTTAGCACTTTAATCCCTGTAACTCCCACTATCGGGGGAGGTCTATATGGCCTGCATGATTACCCTGACAAAGTATAACAACAAAACATGCGGTCTGGGACCCATGGTAACTAGGTTGTGTTTATATTAGTACTATTCTTAGCACTTTAACCCATATTGGGGGAGGTCTATATGGCCTGCATGATTACCCTGACAAAGTATAACAACAAAACATGTGGCTGGGACCCATGGTAACTAGGTTGTATTAAGTAGTACTGTTCTTAGCACTTTAATCCCTGTAACTCCCCATATCGGGGAGGTCTATGTGGCCTGCATGATTACCCTGACAAAGTATAACAACAAGACATGCGGTCTGGGACCCATGGTAACTAGGTTGTGTTAAATAGTACTGTTCTTAGCAGTTTAAAACCTGTTACTCCCCCTATCTGGGGAGGTCTATATGGCCTGCATGATTACCCTGACAAAGTATAACAACAAGACATGCGGTCTGGGACCCATGGTAACTAGGTTGTGTTAAGTAGTACTGCTCTTAGCAGTTTAATACCTGTTACTCCCCATATCAGGGAAGGTCTATATGGCCTGCATGATTACCCTGAGAAATTATAACAACAAGACATGCGGTCTGGGATGGGACCCATGGTAACTAGGTTGTGTTAAGTAGTACTGTTCTTAGCAGTTTAATACCTGTAACTCCCCCTTAGCACTTTAATCCCTGTAACTCCCCCTATCGGGGGAGGTCTATATGGCCTGCATGATTACCCTGACAAAGTATAACAACAAAACATCCAGTCTTGGACCCATGGTAACTAGGTTGTGTTAGGTAGTACTATTCTTAGCACTTTAATCCCTGTAACTCCCCCTTAGCACTTTAATCCCTGTAACTCCCCCTATCGGGGGAGGTCTATATGGCCTGCATGATTACCCTGACAAAGTATAACAACAAAACATGCGGTCTGGGACCCATGGTAACTAGGTTGTGTTAAGAAGTACTATTCTTAGCACTTTAATCCCTGTAACTCCCCCTATCGGGGGAGGTCTATATGGCCTGCATGATTACCTCGACAAAGTATAACAACAAAACATGTGGTCTGGGACCCATGGTAACTAGGTTGTGTTAAGTAGTACTATTTTTAGCACTTTAATCCCTGTAGCTCCCCCTTAGCACTTTAATCCCTGTAACTCCCCCTATCGGGTGAGGTCTATATGGCCTGCATGATTACCCTGACAAAGTATAACAACAAAACATGTGGTCTGGGACCATGGTAACTAGGTTGTATTAAGTAGTACTGTTCTTAGCACTTTAATCCCTGTAACTCCCCATATCGGGGAGGTCTATATGGCCTGCATGATTACAATGACAAAGTATAACAACAAGACATGTGGTCTGGGACCCATGGTAACTAGGTTGTGTTAAGTAGTACTATTCTTAGCACTTTAATCCCTGTAACTCCCCCTTAGCACTTTAATCCCTGTAACTCCCCCTATCGGGTGAGGTCTATATGGCCTGCATAATTAACCTGACAAAGTATATCATCAAAACATGTGGTCTGTGACCCATGGTAACTAGGTTGTATTAAGTAGTACTGTTCTTAGTACTTTAATACCTGTAAGTCCCCAAATTGGGGGAGGTCTATATGGCCTGCATGATTACCCTGACAAAGTATAACAACAAGACATGCGGTCTGGGACCCATGGTAACTAGGTTGTGTTAAGTAGTACTGTTCTTAGCAGTTTAATACATGTTACTCCCCCTATCTGGGGAGGTCTATATGGCCTGCATGATTACCCTGACAAAGTATAACAACAAGACATGTGCTCTGGGACCCATGGTAACTAGGTTGTGTTAAGTAGTACTGCTCTTAGCAGTTTAATACCTGTTACTCCCCATATCGGGGAAGGTCTATATGTCCTGCATAATTACCCTGACAAATTATAACAACAAGACATGCGGGCTGGGATGGGACCCATGGTAACTAGGTTGTGTTAAGTAGTACTGTTCTTAGCAGTTTAATACCTGTTACTCCCCCTATCGGGGGAGGTCTATATGGCCTGCATGATTACTCTGACAAAGTATAACAACAAAACATCCGGTCTGGGACCCATGGTAACTAGGTTGTGTTAAGTAGTACTATTCTTAGCACTTTAATCCCTGTAACTCCCCCTTAGCACTTTAATCCCTGTAACTCCCCCTATCGGGTGAGGTCTATATGGCCTGCATGATTACCCTGACAAAGTATAACATCAAAACATGTGGTCTGGGACCCATGGTAACTAGGTTGTATTAAGTAGTACTGTACTTAGCACTTTAATACCTGTAAGTCCCCATATTGGGGGAGGTCTATATGGCCTGCATGATTACCCTGACAAAGTATAACAACAAGACATGCGGTCTGGGACCCATGGTAACTAGGTTGTGTTAAGTAGTACTGTTCTTAGCAGTTTAATACATGTTACTCCCCCTATCTGGGGAGGTCTATATGGCCTGCATGATTACCCTGACAAAGTATAACAACAAGACATGTGCTCTGGGACCCATGGTAACTAGGTTGTGTTAAGTAGTACTGTTCTTAGCAGTTTAATACCTGTTACTCCCCATATCAGGGAAGGTCTATATGTCCTGCATGATTACCCTGACAAATTATAACAACAAGACATGCGGGCTGGGATGGGACCCATGGTAACTAGGTTGTGTTAAGTAGTACTGTTCTTAGCAGTTTAATACCTGTTACCCCCCCTATCGGGGGAGGTCTATATGGCCTGCATGATTACCCTGACAAAGTATAAAAACAAAACATCCGGTCTGGGACCCATGGTAACTAGGTTGTGTTAAGTAGTACTATTCTTAGCACTTTAATCCCTGTAACTCTCCCTTAGCACTTTAATCCCTGTAACTCCCCCTATCGGGGGAGGTCTATATGGCCTGCATGATTACCCTGACAAAGTATAACAACAAAACATGCGGTCTGGGACCCATGGTAACTAGGTTGTGTTAAGTAGTACTATTCTTAGCACTTTAATCCCTGTAACTCCCCCTATCGGGAGAGGTCTATATGGCCTGCATGATTACCTTGACAAAGTATAACAACAAAAAATGTGGTCTGGGACCCATGGTAACTAGGTTGTGTTAAGTAGTACTATTCTTAGCACTTTAATCCCTGTAACTCCCCCTATCAAGGGAGGTCTATATGGCCTGCATTATATATAATTACCCTGACAAAGTATAACAATAAGACATGCGGTCTGAGACCCATGGTAAGGTTGTGTTAAGTAGTACTATTCTTAGCACTTTAATCCCTGTAACTCCACCTATCGGGGGAGGTCTATATGGCCTGCCTGATTACTCTGACAAAGTATAACAATAAGACATGCGGTCTGTGACCCATGGTAAGGTTGTGTTAAGTAGTACTATTCTTAGCAATTTAATCCCTGTAACTCCCCCTATCGGGGGAGGTCTATATGGCCTGCCTGATTACCCTGACAAAGTATAACAATAAGACATGCATTCTGGAACCCATGGTAAGGTTGTGTTAAGTAGTACTATTCTTAGCACTTTAATCCCTGTAACTCCCCCTATTGGGGGAGGTCTATATGGCCTGCATTATATATAATTACCCTGACAAAGTATAACAATAAGACATGCGGTCTGAGACACATGGTAAGGTTGTGTTAAGTAGTACTATTCTTAGCACTTTAATCCCTGTAACTCCCCCTATCGGGGGAGGTCTATATGGCCTGCCTGATTACCCTGACAAAGTATAACAATAAGACATGCATTCTGGAACCCATGGTAAGGTTGTGTTAAGTAGTACTATTCTTAGCACTTTAATCCCTGTAACTCCCCCTATCGGGGGAGGTCTATATGGCCTGCCTGATTACCCTAACAAAGTATAACAATAAGACATGCGGTCTGTGACCCATGGTAAGGTTGTGTTAAGTAGCACTATTCTTAGCACTTTAATCCCTGTAACTTCCCTTATCGGGGGAGGTCTATATGGCCTCTCTGATTACCCTGACAAAGTATAACAATAAGACATGCAGTCTGCGACCCATGGTAAGGTTGTGTTAAGTAGTACTATTCTTAGCACTTTAATCCCTGTAACTCCCCCTTAGCACTTTAATCCCTGTAACTCCCCCTATCGGGTGATGTCTATATGGCCTGCATGATTACCCTGGGTAACTAGGTTGTATTAAGTAGTACTGTTCTTAGCACTTTAATCCCTGTAAGTCCCCATATTGGGGGAGGTCTATATGGCCTGCATGATTACCCTGACAAAGTATAACAACAAGACATGCGGTCTGGGACCCATGGTAACTATGTTGTGTTAAGTAGTACTGTTCTTAGCAGTTTAATACATGTTACTCCCCGTATCTGGGGAGGTCTATATGGCCTGCATGATTACCCTGACAAAGTATAACAACAAGACATGCGGTCTGGAACCCATGGTTACTAGGTTGTGTTAAGTAGTACTGCTCTTAGCAGTTTAAAACCTGTTACTCCCCATATCGGGGAAGGTCTATATGGCCTGCATGATTACCCTGACAAATTATAACAACAAGACATGCGGTCTGGGATGGGACCCATGGTAACTAGGTTGTGTTAAGTAGTACTGTTCTTAGCACTTTAATCCCTGTAACTCCCCCTTAGCACTTTAATCCCTGTAACTCCCCCTATCGGGTGAGGTCTATATGGCCTGCATAATTAACCTGACAAAGTATATCATCAAAACATGTGGTCTGGGACCCATGGTAACTAGGTTGTATTAAGTAGTACTGTTCTTAGTACTTTAATACCTGTAAGTCCCCAAATTGGGGGAGGTCTATATGGCCTGCATGATTACCCTGACAAAGTATAACAACAAGACATGCGGTCTGGGACCCATGGTAACTAGGTTGTGTTAAGTAGTACTGTTCTTAGCAGTTTAATACATGTTACTCCCCCTATCTGGGGAGGTCTATATGGCCTGCATGATTACCCTGACAAAGTATAACAACAAGACATGTGCTCTGGGACCCATGGTAACTAGGTTGTGTTAAGTAGTACTGCTCTTAGCAGTTTAATACCTGTTACTCCCCATATCGGGGAAGGTCTATATCTCCTGCATGATTACCCTGACAAATTATAACAACAAGACATGCGGGCTGGGATGGGACCCATGGTAACTAGGTTGTGTTAAGTAGTACTGTTCTTAGCAGTTTAATACCTGTTACTCCCCCTATCGGGGGAGGTCTATATGGCCTGCATGATTACCCTGACAAAGTATAACAACAAAACATCCGGTCTGGGACCCATGGTAACTAGGTTGTGTTAAGTAGTACTATTCTTAGCACTTTAATCCCTGTAACTCCCCCTTAGCACTTTAATCCCTGTAACTCCCCCTATCGGGTGAGGTCTATATGGCCTGCATGATTACCCTGACAAAGTATAACATCAAAACATGTGGTCTGGGACCCATGGTAACTAGGTTGTATTAAGTAGTACTGTACTTAGCACTTTAATACCTGTAAGTCCCCATATTGGGGGAGGTCTATATGGCCTGCATGATTACCCTGACAAAGTATAACAACAAGACATGCGGTCTGGGACCCATGGTAACTAGGTTGTGTTAAGTAGTACTGTTCTTAGCAGTTTAATACATGTTACTCCCCCTATCTGGGGAGGTCTATATGGCCTGCATGATTACCCTGACAAAGTATAACAACAAGACATGTGCTCTGGGACCCATGGTAACTAGGTTGTGTTAAGTAGTACTGTTCTTAGCAGTTTAATACCTGTTACTCCCCATATCAGGGAAGGTCTATATGTCCTGCATGATTACCCTGACAAATTATAACAACAAGACATGCGGGCTGGGATGGGACCCATGGTAACTAGGTTGTGTTAAGTAGTACTGTTCTTAGCAGTTTAATACCTGTTACTCCCCCTATCGGGGGAGGTCTATATGGCCTGCATGATTACCCTGACAAAGTATAACAACAAAACATGCGGTCTGGGACCCATGGTAACTAGGTTGTGTTAAGTAGTACTATTCTTAGCACTTTAATCCCTGTAACTCTCCCTTAGCACTTTAATCCCTGTAACTCCCCCTATCGGGGGAGGTCTATATGGCCTGCATGATTACCCTGACAAAGTATAACAACAAAACATGCGGTCTGGGACCCATGGTAACTAGGTTGTGTTAAGTAGTACTATTCTTAGCACTTTAATCCCTGTAACTCCCCCTATCGGGAGAGGTCTATATGGCCTGCATGATTACCTTGACAAAGTATAACAACAAAAAATGTGGTCTGGTACCCATGGTAACTAGGTTGTGTTAAGTAGTACTATTCTTAGCACTTTAATCCTTGTAACTCCCCCTATCAAGGGAGGTCTATATGGCCTGCATTATATATAATTACCCTGACAAAGTATAACAATAAGACATGCGGTCTGAGACCCATGGTAAGGTTGTGTTAAGTAGTACTATTCTTAGCACTTTAATCCCTGTAACTCCACCTATCGGGGGAGGTCTATATGGCCTGCCTGATTACTCTGACAAAGTATAACAATAAGACATGCGGTCTGTGACCCATGGTAAGGTTGTGTTAAGTAGTACTATTCTTAGCAATTTAATCCCTGTAAGTCCCCATATTGGGGGAGGTCTATATGGCCTGCATGATTACCCTGACAAAGTATAACAACAAGACATGCGGTCTGGGACCCATGGTAACTATGTTGTGTTAAGTAGTACTGTTCTTAGCAGTTTAATACATGTTACTCCCCGTATCTGGGGAGGTCTATATGGCCTGCATGATTACCCTGACAAAGTATAACAACAAGACATGCGGTCTGGAACCCATGGTTACTAGGTTGTGTTAAGTAGTACTGCTCTTAGCAGTTTAAAACCTGTTACTCCCCATATCGGGGAAGGTCTATATGGCCTGCATGATTACCCTGACAAATTATAACAACAAGACATGCGGTCTGGGATGGGACCCATGGTAACTAGGTTGTGTTAAGTAGTACTGTTCTTAGCACTTTAATCCCTGTAACTCCCCCTTAGCACTTTAATCCCTGTAACTCCCCCTATCGGGTGAGGTCTATATGGCCTGCATAATTAACCTGACAAAGTATATCATCAAAACATGTGGTCTGGGACCCATGGTAACTAGGTTGTATTAAGTAGTACTGTTCTTAGTACTTTAATACCTGTAAGTCCCCAAATTGGGGGAGGTCTATATGGCCTGCATGATTACCCTGACAAAGTATAACAACAAGACATGCGGTCTGGGACCCATGGTAACTAGGTTGTGTTAAGTAGTACTGTTCTTAGCAGTTTAATACATGTTACTCCCCCTATCTGGGGAGGTCTATATGGCCTGCATGATTACCCTGACAAAGTATAACAACAAGACATGTGCTCTGGGACCCATGGTAACTAGGTTGTGTTAAGTAGTACTGCTCTTAGCAGTTTAATACCTGTTACTCCCCATATCGGGGAAGGTCTATATCTCCTGCATGATTACCCTGACAAATTATAACAACAAGACATGCGGGCTGGGATGGGACCCATGGTAACTAGGTTGTGTTAAGTAGTACTGTTCTTAGCAGTTTAATACCTGTTACTCCCCCTATCGGGGGAGGTCTATATGGCCTGCATGATTACCCTGACAAAGTATAACAACAAAACATCCGGTCTGGGACCCATGGTAACTAGGTTGTGTTAAGTAGTACTATTCTTAGCACTTTAATCCCTGTAACTCCCCCTTAGCACTTTAATCCCTGTAACTCCCCCTATCGGGGGAGGTCTATATGGCCTGCATGATTACCCTGACAAAGTATAACATCAAAACATGTGGTCTGGGACCCATGGTAACTAGGTTGTATTAAGTAGTACTGTACTTAGCACTTTAATACCTGTAAGTCCCCATATTGGGGGAGGTCTATATGGCCTGCATGATTACCCTGACAAAGTATAACAACAAGACATGCGGTCTGGGACCCATGGTAACTAGGTTGTGTTAAGTAGTACTGTTCTTAGCAGTTTAATACATGTTACTCCCCCTATCTGGGGAGGTCTATATGGCCTGCATGATTACCCTGACAAAGTATAACAACAAGACATGTGCTCTGGGACCCATGGTAACTAGGTTGTGTTAAGTAGTACTGTTCTTAGCAGTTTAATACCTGTTACTCCCCATATCAGGGAAGGTCTATATGTCCTGCATGATTACCCTGACAAATTATAACAACAAGACATGCGGGCTGGGATGGGACCCATGGTAACTAGGTTGTGTTAAGTAGTACTGTTCTTAGCAGTTTAATACCTGTTACTCCCCCTATCGGGGGAGGTCTATATGGCCTGCATGATTACCCTGACAAAGTATAACAACAAAACATGCGGTCTGGGACCCATGGTAACTAGGTTGTGTTAAGTAGTACTATTCTTAGCACTTTAATCCCTGTAACTCTCCCTTAGCACTTTAATCCCTGTAACTCCCCCTATCGGGGGAGGTCTATATGGCCTGCATGATTACCCTGACAAAGTATAACAACAAAACATGCGGTCTGGGACCCATGGTAACTAGGTTGTGTTAAGTAGTACTATTCTTAGCACTTTAATCCCTGTAACTCCCCCTATCGGGAGAGGTCTATATGGCCTGCATGATTACCTTGACAAAGTATAACAACAAAAAATGTGGTCTGGGACCCATGGTAACTAGGTTGTGTTAAGTAGTACTATTCTTAGCACTTTAATCCTTGTAACTCCCCCTATCAAGGGAGGTCTATATGGCCTGCATTATATATAATTACCCTGACAAAGTATAACAATAAGACATGCGGTCTGAGACCCATGGTAAGGTTGTGTTAAGTAGTACTATTCTTAGCACTTTAATCCCTGTAACTCCACCTATCGGGGGAGGTCTATATGGCCTGCCTGATTACTCTGACAAAGTATAACAATAAGACATGCGGTCTGTGACCCATGGTAAGGTTGTGTTAAGTAGTACTATTCTTAGCAATTTAATCCCTGTAAGTCCCCATATTGGGGGAGGTCTATATGGCCTGCATGATTACCCTGACAAAGTATAACAACAAGACATGCGGTCTGGGACCCATGGTAACTATGTTGTGTTAAGTAGTACTGTTCTTAGCAGTTTAATACATGTTACTCCCCGTATCGGGTGAGGTCTATATGGCCTGCATGATTACCCTGACAAAGTATAACATCAAAACATGTGGTCTGGGACCCATGGTAACTAGGTTGTATTAAGTAGTACTGTACTTAGCACTTTAATACCTGTAAGTCCCCATATTGGGGGAGGTCTATATGGCCTGCATGATTACCCTGACAAAGTATAACAACAAGACATGCGGTCTGGGACCCATGGTAACTAGGTTGTGTTAAGTAGTACTGTTCTTAGCAGTTTAATACATGTTACTCCCCCTATCTGGGGAGGTCTATATGGCCTGCATGATTACCCTGACAAAGTATAACAACAAGACATGTGCTCTGGGACCCATGGTAACTAGGTTGTGTTAAGTAGTACTGTTCTTAGCAGTTTAATACCTGTTACTCCCCATATCAGGGAAGGTCTATATGTCCTGCATGATTACCCTGACAAATTATAACAACAAGACATGCGGGCTGGGATGGGACCCATGGTAACTAGGTTGTGTTAAGTAGTACTGTTCTTAGCAGTTTAATACCTGTTACTCCCCCTATCGGGGGAGGTCTATATGGCCTGCATGATTACCCTGACAAAGTATAACAACAAAACATGCGGTCTGGGACCCATGGTAACTAGGTTGTGTTAAGTAGTACTATTCTTAGCACTTTAATCCCTGTAACTCTCCCTTAGCACTTTAATCCCTGTAACTCCCCCTATCGGGGGAGGTCTATATGGCCTGCATGATTACCCTGACAAAGTATAACAACAAAACATGCGGTCTGGGACCCATGGTAACTAGGTTGTGTTAAGTAGTACTATTCTTAGCACTTTAATCCCTGTAACTCCCCCTATCGGGAGAGGTCTATATGGCCTGCATGATTACCTTGACAAAGTATAACAACAAAAAATGTGGTCTGGGACCCATGGTAACTAGGTTGTGTTAAGTAGTACTATTCTTAGCACTTTAATCCTTGTAACTCCCCCTATCAAGGGAGGTCTATATGGCCTGCATTATATATAATTACCCTGACAAAGTATAACAATAAGACATGCGGTCTGAGACCCATGGTAAGGTTGTGTTAAGTAGTACTATTCTTAGCACTTTAATCCCTGTAACTCCACCTATCGGGGGAGGTCTATATGGCCTGCCTGATTACTCTGACAAAGTATAACAATAAGACATGCGGTCTGTGACCCATGGTAAGGTTGTGTTAAGTAGTACTATTCTTAGCAATTTAATCCCTGTAACTCCCCCTATCGGGGGAGGTCTATATGACCTGCATGATATATAATTACCCTGATAAAGTATAACAATAAGACATGCGGTATGTGACCCATGGTAAGAATGTGTTAAGTAGTACTATTCTTAGCACTTTAATCCCTGTAACTCCCCCTATCGGGGGAGGTCTATATGGCCTGCCTGATTACCCTGACAAAGTATAACAATAAGACATGCGGTCTGGGACCCATGGTAAGGTTTTGTTAAGTAGTACTATTCTTAGCACTTTAATCCCTGTAACTCCCCCTATTGGGGGAGGTCTATATGGCCTGCATTATATATAATTACCCTGACAAAGTATAACAATAAGACATGCGGTCTGAGACACATGGTAAGGTTGTGTTAAGTAGTACTATTCTTAGCACTTTAATCCCTGTAACTCCCCCTATCGGGGGAGGTCTATATGGCCTGCCTGATTACCCTGACAAAGTATAACAATAAGACATGCATTCTGGAACCCATGGTAAGGTTGTGTTAAGTAGTACTATTCTTAGCACTTTAATCCCTGTAACTCCCCCTATCGGGGGAGGTCTATATGGCCTGCCTGATTACCCTGACAAAGTATAACAATAAGACATGCGGTCTGTGACCCATGGTAAGGTTGTGTTAAGTAGCACTATTCTTAGCACTTTAATCCCTGTAACTCCCCTTATCGGGGGAGGTCTATATGGCCTCTCTGATTACCCTGACAAAGTATAACAATAAGACATGCGTACTGGGACCCATGTTAAGGTTGTGTTAAGTAGCACTATTCTTAGCACTTTAATCCCTGTAACTCCCCCTATCGGGGGAGGTCTATATGGCCTACCTGATTACCCTGACAAAGTATAACAATAAGACATGCGGTCTGGGACCTATGTTAAGGTTGTGTTAAGTAGTACTATTCTTAGCACTTTAATCCCTGTAACTCCCCCTATCGGGGGAGGTCTATATGGCCTGCCTGATTACCCTGACAAAGTATAACAATAAGACATGCGGGCTGGGACCCATGGTAAGGTTGTGTTAAGTAGTACTATTCTTAGCACTTTAATCCCTGTAACTCCCCCTATCGGGGGAGGTCTATATGGCCTGCATGATATATAATTACCCTGACAAAGTATAACAATAAGACATGCGGTATGTGACCCATGGTAAGGTTGTGTTAAGTAGTACTATTCTTAGCACTTTAATCCCTGTAACTCCCCCTATCGGGGGAGGTCTATATGGCCTACCTGATTACCCTGACAAAGTATAACAATAAGACATGCGGTCTGGGACCCAGGTTAAGGTTGTGGTAAGTAGTACTATTCTTAGCACTTTAATCCCTTTTACTCCCCCTATCAGGGGAGGTCTATATGGCCTGCCTGATTACCCTGACAAAGTATAACAATAAGACATGCGTTCTGGGACCCATGGTAAGGTTGTGTAAAGTAGTACTGTTCTTAGCATTTTAAACCCTGTAACTCCCCATATCGGGGGAGGTCTATATGGCCTGCATAATTACCCTTACAAAGTATAACAATAAGACATGCGGTCTGGGACCCATGGTAAGGTTGTGTTAAGTAGTACTATTCTTAGCACTTTAATCCCTGTAACTCCCCCTATCGGGGGAGGTCTATATGGCCTGCATTATATATAATTACCCTGACAAAGTATAACAATAAGACATGCGGTTTGAGACCCATGGTAAGGTTGTGTTAAGTAGTACTATTCTTAGCACTTTAATCCCTGTAACTCCCCCTATCGGGGGAGGTCTATATGGCCTGCCTGATTACCCTGACAAAGTATAACAATAAGACATGCGGTCTGAGACCCATGGTAAGGTTGTGTTAAGTAGTACTATTCTTAGCACTTTAATCCCTGTAACTCCCCTTATCGGGGGAGGTCTATATGGCCTCTCTGATTACCCTGACAAAGTATAACAATAAGATATGCGGTCTGTGACCCATGGTAAGGTTGTGTTAAGTGGTACTATTCTTAGCACTTTAATCCCTGTAACTCCCCCTTAGCACTTTAATCCCTGTAACTCCCCCTATCAGGTGAGGTCTATATGGCCTGCATGATTACCCTGACAAAGTATAACAACAAAACATGTGGTCTGAGACCCATGGTAACTAGGTTGTATTAAGTAGTACTGTTCTTAGCACTTTAATCCCTGTAAGTCCCCATATTGGGGGAGCTCTATATGGCCTGCATGATTACCCTGACAAAGTATAACAACAAGACATGCGGTCTGGGACCCATGGTAACTAGGTTGTGTTAAGAAGTACTGTTCTTAGCAGTTTAATACATGTTACTCCCCGTATCTGCGGAGGTCTATATGGCCTGCATGATTACCCTGACAAAGTATAACAACAAGACATGCGGTCTGGGACCCATGGTAACTAGGTTGTGTTAAGTAGTACTGCTCTTAGCAGTTTAATACCTGTTACTCCCCATATCGGGGAAGGTCTATATGGCCTGCATGATTACCCTGACAAATTATAACAACAAGACATGCGGTCTGGGATGGGACCCATGGTAACTAGGTTGTGTTAAGTAGTACTGTTCTTAGCAGTTTAATCCCTGTAACTCCCCCTATCGGGGGAGGTCTATATGGCCTGCATTATATATAATTACCCTGACAAAGTATAACAATAAGACATGCGGTTTGAGACCCATGGTAAGGTTGTGTTAAGTAGTACTATTCTTAGCACTTTAATCCCTGTAACTCCCCCTATCGGGGGAGGTCTATATGGCCTGCCTGATTACCCTGACAAAGTATAACAATAAGACATGCGGTCTGAGACCCATGGTAAGGTTGTGTTAAGTAGTACTATTCTTAGCACTTTAATCCCTGTAACTCCCCTTATCGGGGGAGGTCTATATGGCCTCTCTGATTACCCTGACAAAGTATAACAATAAGATATGCGGTCTGTGACCCATGGTAAGGTTGTGTTAAGTGGTACTATTCTTAGCACTTTAATCCCTGTAACTCCCCCTTAGCACTTTAATCCCTGTAACTCCCCCTATCAGGTGAGGTCTATATGGCCTGCATGATTACCCTGACAAAGTATAACAACAAAACATGTGGTCTGAGACCCATGGTAACTAGGTTGTATTAAGTAGTACTGTTCTTAGCACTTTAATCCCTGTAAGTCCCCATATTGGGGGAGCTCTATATGGCCTGCATGATTACCCTGACAAAGTATAACAACAAGACATGCGGTCTGGGACCCATGGTAACTAGGTTGTGTTAAGAAGTACTGTTCTTAGCAGTTTAATACATGTTACTCCCCGTATCTGCGGAGGTCTATATGGCCTGCATGATTACCCTGACAAAGTATAACAACAAGATATGCGGTCTGGGACCCATGGTAACTAGGTTGTGTTAAGTAGTACTGCTCTTAGCAGTTTAATACCTGTTACTCCCCATATCGGGGAAGGTCTATATGGCCTGCATGATTACCCTGACAAATTATAACAACAAGACATGCGGTCTGGGATGGGACCCATGGTAACTAGGTTGTGTTAAGTAGTACTGTTCTTAGCAGTTTAATACCTGTTACTCCCCCTATCGGGGGAGGTCTATATGGCCTGCATGATTACCCTGACAAAGTATAACAACAAAACATCCGGTCTGGGACCCATGGTAACTAGGTTGTGTTAAGTAGTACAATTCTTAGCACTTTAATCCCTGTAACTCCCCCTTAGCACTTTAATCCCTGTAACTCCCCCTATCGGGGGAGGTCTATATGGCCTGCATGATTACCCTGACAAAGTATAACAACAAAACATGCGGTCTGCGACCCATGGTAACTAGGTTGTGTTAAGTAGTACTATTCTTAGCACTTTAATCCCTGTAACTCCCCCTATCGGGAGAGGTCTATATGGCCTGCATGATTACCTTGACAAAGTATAACAACAAAACATGTGGTCTGGGACCCATGGTAACTAGGTTGTGTTAAGTAGTACTATTCTTAGCACTTTAATCCCTGTAACTCCCCCTATCAAGGGAGGTCTATTTGGCCTGCATTATATATAATTACCCTGACAAAGTATAACAATAAGACATGCGGTCTGAGACCCATGGTAAGGTTGTGTTAAGTAGTACTATTCTTAGCACTTTAATCCCTGTAACTCCCCCTATCGAGGGAGGTCTATATGGCCTGCCTGATTACCCTGACAAAGTATAACAATAAGACATGCGTTTGGGAGCCATGGTAAGGTTGTGTTAAGTAGTACTATTCTTAGCACTTTAATCCCTATAACTCCCCATATCAGGGGAGGTCTATATGGCCTGCCTGATTACCCTGACAAAGTATAACAATAAGACATGCGTCCTGGGACCCATGGTAAGGTTGTGTTAAGTAGTACTATTCTTAGCACTTTAATCCCTGTAACTCCCCTTATCGGGGGAGGTCTATATGGCCTCTGTGATTACCCTGACAAAGTATAACAATAAGGCATGCGGTCTGGGACCCTTGTTAAGGTTGTGTTAAGTAGTACTATTCTTAGCACTTTAATCCCTTTTACTCCCCCTATCAGGGGAGGTCTATATGGCCTGCCTGATTACCCGGACAAAGTATAACAATAAGACATGCGGTCTGGGACCCATGGTAAGGTTGTGTTAAGTAGTACTGTTCTTAACATTTTAATCCCTGTAACTCCCCATATCGGGGGAGGTCTATATGGCCTGCATGATTACCCTGATAAAGTATAACAATAAGACATGCGGTCTGGGACCCATGGTAAGGTTGTGTTAAGTAGTACTATTCTTAGCACTTTAATCCCTGTAACTCCCCTTATCGGGGGAGGTCTTTATGGCCTCTCTGATTACCCTGACAAAGTATAACAATAAGACATGCGGAGTGGGACCCATGGTAAGGTTGTGTTAAGTAGTACTATTCTTAGCACTTTAATCCCTGTAACTCCCCTTATCGGGGGAGCTCTATATGGCCTCTCTGATTACCCTGACAAAGTATAACAATAAGACATGCGGTCTGGGACCCATGGTAAGGTTGTGTTAAGTAGTACTATTCTTAGCACTTTAATCCCTGTAACTCCCCCTATCGGGGGAGGTCTATATGGCCTGCATGATATATAATTACCCTGACAAAGTATAACAATAAGACATGCGGTATGTGACCCATGGTAAGGTTGTGTTAAGTAGTACTATTCTTAGCACTTTAATCCCTGTAACTCCCCCTATCGGGGGAGGTCTATATGGCCTACCTGATTACCCTGACAAAGTATAACAATAAGACATGCGGTCTGGGACCCAGGTTAAGGTTGTGGTAAGTAGTACTATTCTTAGCACTTTAATCCCTTTTACTCCCCCTATCAGGGGAGGTCTATATGGCCTGCCTGATTACCCTGAAAAAAGTATAACAATAAGACATGCGTTCTGGGACCCATGGTAAGGTTGTGTTAAGTAGTACTGTTCTTAGCATTTTAAACCCTGTAACTCCCCATATCGGGGGAGGTCTATATGGCCTGCATAATTACCCTTACAAAGTATAACAATAAGACATGCGGGCTGGGACCCATGGTAAGGTTGTGTTAAGTAGTACTATTCTTAGCACTTTAATCCCTGTAACTCCCCCTATCGGGGGAGGTCTATATGGCCTGCATTATATATAATTACCCTGACAAAGTATAACAATAAGACATGCGGTTTGAGACCCATGGTAAGGTTGTGTTAAGTAGTACTATTCTTAGCACTTTAATCCCTGTAACTCCCCCTATCGGGGGAGGTCTATATGGCCTGCCTGATTACCCTGACAAAGTATAACAATAAGACATGCGGTCTGAGACCCATGGTAAGGTTGTGTTAAGTAGTACTATTCTTAGCACTTTAATCCCTGTAACTCCCCTTATCGGGGGAGGTCTATATGGCCTCTCTGATTACCCTGACAAAGTATAACAATAAGATATGCGGTCTGTGACCCATGGTAAGGTTGTGTTAAGTGGTACTATTCTTAGCACTTTAATCCCTGTAACTCCCCCTATCGGGGGAGGTCTATATGGCCTGCATGATATATAATTACCCTGACAAAGTATAACAATAAGACATGCGGTCTGAGACCCATGGTAAGGTTGTGTTAAGTAGTACTATTCTTAGCACTTTAATCCCTGTAACTCCCCCTATCGGGGGAGGTCTATATGGCCTGCCTGATTACCCTGACAAAGTATAACAATAAGACATGTGGTCTGAGACCCATGGTAAGGTTGTGTTAAGTAGTACTATTCTTAGCACTTTAATCCCTGTAACTCCCCCTATCGGGGGAGGTCTATATGGCCTGCCTGATTACCCTGACAAAGTATAACAATAAGACATGCGGTCTGAGACCCACGGTAAGGTTGTGTTAAGTAGTACTGTTCTTAGCATTTTAATCCCTGTAACTCCCCATATCGGGGAGGTCTATATGGCCTGCATGATTACCCTGACAAAGTATAACAATAAGACATGCGTCTGGGACCCATGGTAAGGTTGTGTTAAGTAGTACTATTCTTAGCAATTTAATCCCTTTTACTCCCCCTATCGGGGGAGGTCTATATGGCCTGCCTGATTACCCTGACAAAGTATAACAATAAGACATTTGGTCTGGGACCCATGGTAAGGTTGTGTTAAGTAGTACTATTCTTAGCACTTTAATCCCTGTAACTCCCCCTATCGGGGGAGGTCTATATGGCCTGCCTGATTACCCTGACAAAGTATAACAATAAGACATGCGGTCTGAGACCCACGGTATGGTTGTGTTAAGTAGTACTGTTCTTAGCATTTTAATCCCTGTAACTCCCCATATCGGGGAGGTCTATATGGCCTGCATGATTACCCTGACAAAGTATAACAATAAGACATGCGGTCTGGGACCCATGGTAAGGTTGTGTTAAGTAGTACTATTCTTAGCACTTTAATCCCTTTTACTCCCCCTATCGGGGGAGGTCTATATGGCCTGCCTGATTACCCTGACAAAGTATAACAATAAGACATGCGGTCTGAGACCCATGGTAAGGTTGTTTTAAGTAGTACTATTCTTAGCACTTTAATCCCTGTAACTCCCCCTATCGGGGGAAGTCTATATGGCCTGCCTGATTACCCTGACAAAGTATAACAATAAGACATGCGGTCTGGGACCCATGGTAAGGTTGAGTTAAGTAGTACTATTCTTAGCACTTTAATCCCTGTAACTCCCCCTATCGGGGGAGGTCTATATGGCCTGCATGATTACCCTGACAAAGTATAACAATAAAACATGCATCTGGGACCCATGGTAAGGTTCCTTCCTTTTGCACAGTAGAGTACAGGTATGGCATCGATTTTAGGAACCTGGAGATAATTTTTAGGAACCGGGAGATGGAAAAAGATGCTTGGACACCCAGTACTGGTCGTTCTCCTTCAGCCTTTATATACGGGTGTCCCCGACCCTCAAAAGGCACAACAGCATGAAACACCACGTATGCCATCCTTTTGCACAATAGAGTACAGTTATGGCATCGATTTTTGGAGCCCGGAGATAATTTTTAGGAACCGGGAAATTGAAAAAACATGCTTGGACACCCAGTACAGGTCGTTCTCCTTCAGCTTTTTATACGAGGGTCCCCGACCCTCAACAGGCACAACAGCATGAAATACCACCACATATGCCATCCTTTTGCACAATCGAGTACAGGTATGGCATCGATTTTAGGAACCCGGAGACAATTTTTAGGAAGGAACGGGGAGATGGAAAAAGATGCTTGGTCGGTCCTCCTACTTCAAATTTGGGGCACTGCGCGTGCAATCTACTGTGCCACCAGATATGAGTGGTGTGTTAAGTAGTACTATTCTTTACAGTTTAATCACTGTTATGTGCCTTTTTTTTTTGGTTTGAGTTTTGTAGCCACAGTGCAGCACCAGAGGCCAGAAAAATTAGGCATGTACAAATGCCTGAAAAATTAGGTATTGTTGCAGCCGCTGCTGTAGCAGTGGCCAGAAAAATTTATGTTTGTTTGACAGTTAGAAAGTGGCCTACTACATTGCGGCTTGAACCCTAGTTGTTGTCATCCGGCATTCGAAGATAAAATACAGCAGCGTGTGTACCATTTGTAGCCCAAGGCAGCTCGTCATCTCATCATGCCTTTTTTACTCTAATGTATCGCACAATGTCAGTCCCTTTGGGATCCATCCCTCATTCATTTTAATAAAGGTGAGATAATCAAGACTTTTTTTTTTTTTTATTATTATTATTTTTATTAAGGTTAATAAACAAATACAGACATCCAAGAATTGTATACATTTACAGAAGCATTTTAGATTCAGCAAGTAATCCAAGTGATGAGTAGCAATTAATGAGACAGTATTTACCTCTTCCTATCTAATTTAGCAGCAGGGCTTATTATACTCTTACAACTCAATGCTAAAAAATAATTTCTTGCATAATAAATATCCCGTCCATCTAGACTTCAAAATATAACAATAGTATCTGACACATATCTCTGCGCCCATTTAACAGTGACCTTAAGTATTAATCTCCTTTAGGAGAAGTTGCGTTTAAACTATCGTGGCCATTAAAGAGCAATTAAGGGGGGAATCTATATTGTATGAGAATATATATTTACTATAAACATATTCAACTATTAATAACAAGTAGGCAAAATTAATATATAAGGGATATGTGCTACAAAGTTAAATAGGACTGGAGACTACACACAGTTACAGAAACCCACTTGTCACTAACAACTGACCCGCTTCAATTTTAGCATGCCGATCAAGCGATAAGTGACAATTAATGTGAGATTATGTACTTCTACCTGACTGTTTGTTACGGTTGCCTCCAGGCTGGCTGGAAGTTGGACCGTAGAAATGGATGCTCCTAGCGCTCGCCAAAGGATCATCAGCACCGTAGACACTATAACTACTGCGTAGCCACCATAAGTAATGCAGACTTTACGAACCACCGCTGCTGGGCTGGTATCTCGCCGTCTGCTCTGCACCCTGGACCTACGACCAGGCTCCAGTAGGTGAACCTCTTCCTTCTGTAGCAATCCCTGTAGCTAAGGGAGTATGAAAAACATAGCAATCCCTGTAGTGATATAGCTGTCCCCTACAAACATGAGTCAAAGCTGCAAGTTAGAGGGTCAGAATAGGTCTGATGTGCTGGAACACACAGCCTGGTTTTTATTGAGGTTACATGCAAACAGGACACTCTCAGGGGGAGGCATAAAATCCCCAATCACACATTTGATACAATTAGATAGAGATAACATTACACACAAGAAAACAATGCAGTCCACCTTATCACTACTAGCAGTCTGATTAGACAATGGGAATGTTTATCCCTAAACTTAATTAGAGCTGATCCCAGCAAACTTGTATTTAGAATTGAACAAAATTAACTCTTAATGGCACACAATGAAAACCAATGCCTTTGCAATAGTGCTCCCCCTCTGTGGAACACTCTGCCTGTGTGGCACTTGGTTCAGCAAGCCCTATCCACTGAACCAAGTGGGAGAAAGCCAGGGACAAGTCATTTCAAAGGTCTGGGGACATAGTCTTAAAGGGGCATTGTTCACCAAAGTCACAATATGTCCCCAGACGGTTCTCAAAGGGCCATACACACCCAATAAAAGTTAATATGTTCTCAGGGGCACAATCTTCCAGGGGCCATAGTCATGAGGAAGGAGGCTGGCAAATAGGCTTCTCCAAAATCCAGGGAAGCAGGGCAATTTTCCATTTAAAGGGCCAGTTACAAATAGCAGTTTGTAACAACATTTCATACATAACACGTAATTAAGCAGATATTCCAAATGATGAGAAGCAATTAATGAGACAGCATGTATCTCATCCTATCTATTTTTGCAACAGGGCTTATTATATCCTTACAACTCAATTCTAGAGAAAACATTTCCTGCATAACCAAAAGCACATCCATCTAAACTTCCAAATATATCAGTAGTGTCTGACACCCATCTCTGCGCCCATTTAACAGTGGCTTTAAGTATGAATCTCCTTTAGAGGAAGTCGCGTTTGGACTACCATGGCCATCAGAAAGCAACTAAAGAGGGGAATATTATTATATGAGGATAAGTAATTGCTATAAGCATGTTCAGCTATTCCTAAGAATTAGGCCCAACTAAATATGAGCTACAGAGTTAAATAGGGCTGCAGATTACATACAGTTACAGAAACATATTTGAAGGAACATCTGTCTTGCTTCAATTTTAGCATGCAAGTCAAGCAATAAATTACAGGTACAATAAGATTATGTATTTCTACCTAGTTATTTTTTAAGCCAATGCCCTCTCAAATGCTTATATAAAATGATAAGTGAACCTGCTATTCAATGGCTATCATCAGGAAAGGAAAATAGTTAGATTCTTGCAGCCCATTACTAAAGAGAACATTTCTTTCACACCAAATATCACAACAATTCAAACACTCAGATATATGCGTCTGTCTCACATATCAGTTCCTTATTTAACTATAACCTTAAGTTTTAATCTCCCTACACTAAAGGAAGTCACTTTTGGACCTCTATGACTAACAAGAAACAACTATGGGGAGGATTTTTATTATGGGGAAGCATTCACTATAATCCCGTTCAGCTATCACAAATAATTGGGCAATATTAAAATATAAGGGATATGTGTTACAGAGTTGAATAGGGCTACTTCTTTCAACAATTGGAGATATCGTATAGTTCCAACCTGTTCCTCAATAAGTTGTGGGAGCCTTGGGGCACTCAGAACATTAATAAATTGTTCCCACCTTGAGAAAATGCAACATATCTATGGAACATTACAGAAAACCACTTACAATCCCGCCAAGACTCTGTATAGAACTTATAACATGACATGAACATTTTAGTAAGTAAAAATAACCAGTAACCTATGTCTCACTATGAATTGAACTAAGTCCCACAACTATTTAGAGAGTATCCCAAAAAGGCCAGGTGCGAAACCAAAACCGACCAAGATAGTCTCTGTTGTTAAATATATATTGTCCTACCCCACATCAAAGTGCCAGAATATATGTCTCAGTGGGGTTTCAGCAGAAAAAAACTTTGTGAGGTACCCCTGACGGTTGCTTCAACTTCACCGGAACAAAACACCCGCCATAGGTTCCAAGGCTCTTGGTTTAACTGCTGGTATCAGGTATGAGCGTCCAGCGCTCTCCTCCGTGTAAAGCATCCAGACAAGTAGGTGCGGTGCTGTGATCAAGTAGCTAGGGCCCCTCGCTCCCAACCACAACACATCAGGCAGGGTGATTGAATACTCATGAAGGTCACTCAGCATGGGTAGTAATTTGTCAGGTAGGTGAACCACTTGAGCTATGTCCCGTATCTTCGAAACAGCCGCACTCCACGAGGTCGGGCTGTCCTCCAGCATCTCGTTACAGTTAGGCTCCCACTCTCGCTGCTCCAAAAATAATATTGCATCTGTAGGTAATTGCTGACAATCTAGAGGTTGGAGCTCATCAAGTTTAGTACTCTTACCCAAGCGCTCAAACTGCCGAATCAGTTCCACTTTAAGGTCTGTAAAGAGAGTTTGTAGCACTTGCTGGATATCGTCCATGTTGAACAGTGTTGGAAACCATATAAAGTAGCCCTAATAGGTCATGAATCGAGAACATGGGCTTGAAACAAAATTAGTATCTGCATACTTTTTGACCCAGTGGCCTGGGGGGGGGGAATGTATGCGGCAGCCTCAGTCGCGCTTTTTTCTATCTCAGAATGTGTAGGCCTTCTTAGTAAAAGTCCTAGGCGACTTACTTGAATAACATAGGTCAGGGTGTCATTCATCTGCTCCTGAACTTTAGGCAAAGTATGTAGATGATCTCAGCTTCAAAATATTACAATCTCAGTAGAATAGCTTTTCCTATTTTAAGCTAAAAACAAGTTTAATAAAATATAAGCAGGAGCTTCACAGAGACACGTCCTGCCGCTCCAAGTGAAGGCTCCGCCCCCGAGATAATCAAGACTTTTTTGACCTAGACGACTTCGCTTCTCAGTGACAATACCTCCTGCTGCACTGAAGGTCCTTTCCGACAGGACACTTGAAGCGGGGCAGGCCAGAATTTCTATGGCAAATTGGGATAGCTCAGGCCACAGGTCAAGCCTGCACACCCAGTAGTCAAGGGGTTCATCGCTCCTCAGAGTGTCGAGATCTGCAGTTAAGGCGAGGTAGTCTGCTACCTGTCGGTTGAGTCATTCTCTGAGGCTGGACCCCGAAGGGCTGTGGCGATGCATAGGAGTTAAAAAGGTCTGCATATCCTCCATCAACAACACGTCTGTCCTTGCCAGCGTAGTCGTGGGAGGAGGAGTATTGCTTTCACCTCTTCCCCTGTTAGATTCCCATTGTGCTGTGACATCACCCTTATACGCTGTGTAAAGCATACTTTTTAATTTATTTTTGAACTGCTCCATCCTTTGCGACTTGCGGGAATTCTGTAAATTTCAAGCACTTTATGCTTATACCGGGGGTCTCGTAGTGTGGACACACAGTACAGGTCATTCTCCTTCAGCTTTTTTACATGAGTGTCCCTCAACAGGCACGACAGCATGAAAGACCCCATTTGCACAAGGTTGGATGCCGAGCTACTCATGTCCCGTTCCTCTTCCTCACTGATCTCACTGAAGGTATCTTCTTCCCCCCAGCCACGTACAACACCACGGGTACCAGATAGGTGACAACGAGCACCCTGGGATGCCTGTTGTGCTTGGTATTCCTCCTCCTCCTCAAAGCTACATTCCTCCTCTGACTCCTCTTCCTCACAATCCTCTTCCTGCGTTGCCGCTGGTCCAGCAAGCGATGCTGATAAGGCTGTTTCTGGTGGTGATGGTGACCACAACTCTTCCTCTTCACGCTCATCTACGGCCTGATCCAGCACTCTTCACAGGGCACACTCCAGGAAGAAAACAAATGGTATGATGTCGCTGATGGTGCCTTCGGTGCGACTGACTAGGTTTGTCACCTCCTCAAAAGGACGCATGAGCCTACAGGCATTGCGCATGAGTGTCCGGTAATGTGGCAAAAAAATTCCCAGCTCCCCAGAGGCTGTCCTAGCACCCCGGTCATACAAATACTAGCTAACTGCTTTTTCTTGTTGGAGCAGGCGGTCGAACATTAGGAGTGTTGAATTCCAACGTGTCGGGCTGTCGCAAATCAAGCGCCTCACTGGCATGTTGTTTCGCCGCTGGATATCTGACAAGTGCGCCATGGCCATGTAGGAACGCCTGAAATGGCCACACACCTTCCTGGCCTGCTTCAGGATGTCCTGTAAGCCTGGGTACTTATGCACAAAGCGTTGTACAATCAGATTACACACATGTGCCATGCACGGCACATGTGTCAACTTGCCCAATTTCAATGCCGCCACCAAACTACTTCCATTGTCAGAAACCACTTTGCCGATCTCCAGTTGGTGCGGAGTCAGCCACTGATCCACCTGTGCGTTCAGGGCGGACAGGAGTGCTGCTGCGGTGTGACTCTCTGCTTTCAGGCAAGTCAACCCCAAGATGGCGTGACACTGCCGTATCTGGTATGTGGAATAGTACCTGGGGAGCTGGGGGGGTGCCGTTGATGTGGAGCAAGATGCAGCAGCAGAAGAGGACTCAGCCGAGGAGGTTATGGAAGAGGATGGAGTAGGAGGAGTAGAGGAGGTGGCAGCAGGCCTGCCTGCAAGTCATGGCGGTGTCACCAACTCCTCTGCAGAGCCACGCATTCCATGCTTGGCAGCCGTCAGCAGGTTTACCCAATGCGCAGTGTAGGTGATATACCTGCCCTGACCATGCTTTGCAGACCAGGTATCAGTGGTCAGATGGACCCTTGCCCCAACACTGTGTGCCAGACATGCCATTACTTCCTTTCGCACAATCGAGTACAGGTTGGGAATTGCCTTTTGTGCAAAGAAATTTCGGCCGGGTACCTTCCACTGCGGTGTCCCAATAGCTACAAATTTTTTGAACGCCTCAGACTCCACCGGATTGTATGGTAAAAGCTGGCGGGCTAAGAGTTCAGACAAGCCAGCTGTCAGACGCCGGGCAAGGGGATGACTTGGTGACAATGGCTTCTTACGCTCAAACATGTCCTTGACAGACACCTGACTGTGGGCAGATGAGCAGGAACTGCTCCGGAAGAGAGACGGATTGGCGGATGGTTGAGAGGGGGCAAGGAGCACAGCAGTGGTTGATGTGGCTGAAGATGCTGGACCAGGAGGAGGATGGCGGCTTTGAGTTTGTGTGCAGCTTGTTCTCATGTGTTCATCCCATAGGCGTTTGTGATGTGAGATCATGTGCCTTCGCAAAGCAGTTGTAGCTAGGTGGGTGTTGGACTTCCCACGACTCAGTTTCTTTTGGCACAGGTTGCAAATGGCATTGCTGTTGTCAGAGGCAGACACATAAAAAAAAATGCCACACTGCTGAGCTCTGCGATGACGGCATTCTGGTGGTGGCAATAGCATGCGTTGATTGACGTGCTGTCTGGCTGACCCCGGGTGCCTATGCATGCTGTCTGACTGTGCTACTAGCTCCTTGCGATAACCTCCCCCTGCTTCCAACTCGTCTCCTCCTCCTGCTCCTCTCTATCTTTCCCCCTGTTCTTCTTTTCTTCTACCGGGTGCCCACGTGACATCAACGGACGCATCGTCATCATCAACCCCTTCACTTGTATCTGACAACTCAAAACATCATCATCATCACACCGTGCGTCTTCCATGTCTGTAATGCTGCCTGACTGAGACATATCACAGTTATCTACAACCTCTGTCAATGATGGTTGCACATCACTCATTTCTTCACACTGAGGTGTACATAACTCTTCTGACAGATCAAGTGAGGCGACTGTGGTGCTAGTGTCAGTGGTGGCGGCAGGCGGGCGAGTGGTAAGTTGAGAGGTGCCCAAAGCTAAGTTAGAGGAGGAGGATGGTGCGTCAAGGTTACGAGCGGAAGCTGTAGAAGATTGGGTGTCCTGTGTTATAAAGTCAACTATTTCATCAGAACTTTTCGTGTTCATGGTACGTGGCCTAACACTGGGCATTATTCTATGGCCAAAGGGAATCACAGCACCACGACCACGATGGCCCCTGCGGGTTGGCCTGCCTCTGCCTGTCATTTTTTTTCCGATTAGTGCTACTATGCGTGCAAGCTACTGTGAGTGGGCACAGTATACGCTGTGAGCCTGACACAAAAAAACAGACTGATGTTTCACAGTCAAAAATAGTTTTTTTATTTTTAAAATGTACACTTACACTACTATTAAAAAAGATAATATGAGTGGTGGCACTGGACAAGTGGGCACAGTATACTCTGTGAGCCTGACACAAAAAAGCAGACTGATGTTTCAAAGTCAAAATAGTTTTTATTTTTTTAAATGTACACTTACACTGCTATTAAACAAGATATGAGTGGTGCCACTGGGCAAGAAGGCACAGTATACGCTGTGAGCCTGGCACACACGCTGGCAGGCAGGCAACTGCAATTAGATTACATTAGCAGACTGATGTTTCACAGTCAAAAAAGTTTTTTTTTTAATTATTTACACTACTGTTACACCAAATATGAGTGGGGGCACTGGGCAAGTGGGCCGGGCACACACGTTGGCAGGCAGGCAAATGCAATTAGAATTCAACTAGCAGACTAATGTTTCACAGTCAAAAAAGTTTTTTTTAAAATTATTTACACTACTGTTACACCAAATATGAGTGGGGGCACTGGGCAAGTGGGCCGGGCACACACGTTGGCAGGCAGGCAAATGCAATTAGAATTACACTAGCAGAGTTATGTTTCACAGTCAAAAAAGTTTTTTTTTTTAAATTTACACTACTGTTACAACAGATATGAGTGGTGGCACTAGTTGGCAAGTGGGCCTGGCACACATGCTGGCAGGCAGGCAGGCAACTAGAATTAGATTACACTAGCAGACTGATGTTTCACAGTCAAAAAAGTTTTTTAAAAAAAATTTACACTACTATTACAACAGATATGAGTGGTGGCTCTAGTTGGCAAGTGGGCCTGGCACACACGCTGGCAGGCAGGCAACTGCAATTAGATTACACTAGCAGACTGATGTTTCACAGTCAAAAAAATTTGTTAAAAAAATTTACACTACTGTTACAACAGATATGAGTGGTGGCACTTAGCAAGTGGGCCTGGCACACACGCTGGCAGGCAGGCAACTGCAATTAGATTACAATAGCAGACTGATGTTTCACAGTCAAAAAAGTTTTTTTTACAAAATTTACACTACAGTTAAAACAGATATGAGTGGTGGCACTAGTTGGCAAGTGGGCCTGGCACACACGCTGGCAGGCAGGCAACTGCTATTAGATTACACTAGCAGACTGATGTTTCACAGTCAAAAAAGTTTTTTTTTTAAATTTACACTACTGTTACAACAGAAATGAGTGGTGGCACTAGTTGGCAAGTGAGCCTGGCACACACGCTGGCAGGCAGGCAACTGCAATTAGATTACACTAGCAGACTGATGTTTCACAGTCAAAAAAAATTGTTAAAAAAATTTTACACTACTGTTATTACAGATGTGAGTGGTGGCACTTAGCAAGTGGGCCTGGCACACATGCTGGCAGGCAGGCAACTGCAATTAGATTACACTAGCAGACTGATGTTTCACAGTCAAAAAAGTTTTTTGTTTTTTTAAATTACACTACTGTTACAACAGATATGAGTGGTGGCACTAGTTGGCAAGTGGGCCTGGCACACACGCTGGCAGGCAGGCAACTGCTATTAGATTACACTAGCAGACTGATGTTTCACAGTCAAAAAAGTTTTTTTTTTTAAATTTACACTACTGTTACAACAGATATGAGTGGTGGCACTAGTTGGCAAGTGGGCCTGGCACACACGCTGGCAGGCAGGCAGGCAACTGCAATTAGATTACACTAGCAGACTGATGTTTCACAGTCAAAAAAGTTTTTTTTTTTTAAATTTACACTACTGTTACAACAGATATGAGTGGTGGCACTAGTTGGCAAGTGGGCCTGGCACACACGCTGGCAGGCAGGCAACTGCTATTAGATTACACTAGCAGACTGATTTTTCACAGTCAAAAAGGTTTTGTTTTTTTAAATTTACACTACTATTACAACATATATGAGTGGTGGCACTAGCTGGCAAGTGGGCCTGGCACACACGCTGGCAGGCAGGCAACTGCAATTAGATTACACTAGCAGACTGATGTTTCACAGTCAAAAAGTTTTTTTTTTTTTAAATTTACACTACTGTTACAACAGATATGAGTGGTGTCACTAGTTGGCAAGTGGGCCTGGCACACACGCTGGCAGGCAGGCAACTGCAATTAGATTACACTAGCAGACTGATGTTTCACAGTCAAAAAAAAAAATTAAAAAAAATTTACACTACTGTTACAACAGATATGAGTGGTGGCACTAGTTGGCAAGTGGGACTGGCACACGCTGGCAGGCAGGCAACTGCTATTAGATTACACTAGCAGACTGATGTTTCACAGTCAAAAAAGTTTTTTTTTTTTAAATTTACACTACTGTTACAACAGATATGAGTGGTGGCACTAGTTGGCAAGTGGGCCTGGCACACACGCTGGCAGGCAGGCAACTGCAATTAGATTACACTAGCAGACTGATGTTTCACAGTCAAAAAAGTTTTTTTTTTTAAATTTACACTACTGTTACAACAGATATGAGTGGTGGCACTAGTTGGCAAGTGGGCCTGGCACACATGCTGGCAGGCAGGCAACAAGAATTAGATTACACTAGCAGACTGATGTTTCACAGTCAAAAAAGTTTTTTTAAAAAAAATTTACACTACTGTTACAACAGATATGAGTGGTGGCACTAGTTGGCAAGTGGGCCTGGCATACACGCTGGCAGGCAGGCAACTGCAATTAGATTACACTAACAGACTGATGTTTCACAGTCAAAAAAGTTTTTTTTTAAATTTACACTACTGTTACAACAGATATGAGTGGTGGCACTAGTTGGCAAGTGAGCCTGGCACACACGCTGGCAGGCAGGCAACTGCAATTAGATTACACTAGCAGACTGATGTTTCACAGTCAAAAAAAATTGTTAAAAAAAATTTACACTACTGTTACTACAGATGTGAGTGGTGGCACTTAGCAAGTGGGCCTGGCACACACGCTGGCAGGCAGGCAACTGCAATTAGATTACACTAGCAGACTGATGTTTCACAGTCAAAAAAGTTTTTGTTTTTTTTAAATTACACTACTGTTACAACAGATATGAGTGGTGGCACTAGTTGGCAAGTGGGCCTGGCACACACGCTGGCAGGCAGGCAACTGCTATTAGATTACACTAGCAGACTGATGTTTCACAGTCAAAAAAGTTTTTTTTTTTTAAATTTACACTACTGTTACAACAGATATGAGTGGTGGCACTAGTTGGCAAGTGGGCCTGGCACACACGCTAGCAGGCAGGCAACTGCTATTAGATTACACTAGCAGACTGATGTTTCACAGTCAAAAAAGTTTTTTTTTTTTAAATTTACACTACTGTTACAACAGATATGAGTGGTGGCACTAGTTGGCAAGTGGGCCTGGCACACATGCTGGCAGGCAGGCAACTGCAATTAGATTACACTAGCAGACTGATGTTTCACAGTCAAAAAAGTTTTTTTTTTTAAATTTACACTACTGTTACAACAGATATGAGTGGTGGCACTAGTTGGCAAGTGGGCCTGGCACACATGCTGGCAGGCAGGCAACTAGAATTAGATTACACTAGCAGACTGATGTTTCACAGTCAAAAAAGTTTTTTTTTTTTAAATTTACACTACTGTTACAACAGATATGAGTGGTGGCACTAGTTGGCAAGTGGGCCTGGCACACACGCTGGCAGGCAGGCAACTGCAATTAGATTACACTAACAGACTGATGTTTCACAGTCAAAAAAGTTTTTTTTTTTAATTTACACTACTGTTACAACAGATATGAGTGGTGGCACTAGTTGGCAAGTGAGCCTGGCACAGACTCTGGCAGGCAGGCAACTGCAATTAGATTACACTAGCAGACTGATGTTTCACAGTCAAAAAAAAATGTTAAAAAAAATTTACACTACTGTTACTACAGATGTGAGTGGTGGCACTTAGCAAGTGGGCCTGGCACACACGCTGGCAGGCAGGCAACTGCAATTAGATTACAATAGCAGACTGATGTTTCACAGTCAAAAAAGTTTTTTTTTTTTTTAAATTACACTACTGTTACAACAGATATGAGTGGTGGCACTAGTTGGCAAGTGGGCCTGGCACACACGCTGGCAGGCAGGCAACTGCTATTAGATTACACTAGCAGACTGATGTTTCACAGTCAAAAAAGTTTTTTTTTTTAAATTTACACTACTGTTACAACAGATATGAGTGGTGGCACTAGTTGGCAAGTGGGCCTGGCACACACGCTGGCAGGCAGGCAACTGCTATTAGATTACACTAGCAGACTGATATTTCACAGTCAAAAAGGTTTTGTTTTTTTAAATTTACACTACTATTACAACATATATGAGTGGTGTCACTAGTTGGCAAGTGGGCCTGGCACACACGCTGGCAGGCAGGCAACTGCAATTAGATTACACTAGCAGACTGATGTTTCACAGTCAAAAAAAAAATTTAAAAAAAATTTACACTACTGTTACAACAGATATGAGTGGTGGCACTAGTTGGCAAGTGGGACTGGCACACGCTGGCAGGCAGGCAACTGCTATTAGATTACACTAGCAGACTGATGTTTCACAGTCAAAAAAGTTTTTTTTTTTAAATTTACACTACTGTTACAACAGATATGAGTGGTGGCACTAGTTGGCAAGTGGGCCTGGCACACATGCTGGCAGGCAGGCAACTAGAATTAGATTACACTAGCAGACTGATGTTTCACAGTCAAAAAAGTTTTTTTTTAAAAAATTTACACTACTGTTACAACAGATATGAGTGGTGGCACTAATTGGCAAGTGGGCCTGGCACACACGCTGGCAGGCAGGCAACTGCAATTAGATTACACTAACAGACTGATGTTTCACAGTCAAAAAAGTTTTTTTTTTAAATTTACACTACTGTTACAACAGATATGAGTGGTGGCACTAGTTGGCAAGTGAGCCTGGCACACACGCTGGCAGGCAACTGCAATTAGATTACACTAGCAGACTGATGTTTCACAGTCAAAAAAATTTGTTAAAAAAATTTACACTACTGTTACAACAGATATGAGTGGTGGCACTTAGCAAGTGGGCCTGGCACACACGCTGGCAGGCAGGCAACTGCAATTAGATTACACTAGCACACTGATGTTTCACAGTCAAAAAAGTTTTTTTTTACAAAATTTACACTACAGTTAAAACAGATATGAGTGGTGGCACTAGTTGGCAAGTGGGCCTGGCACACACGCTGGCAGACAGGCAACTGCAATTAGATTACACTAGCAGACTGATGTTTCACAGTCAAAAAAGTTTTTTTTAAAAAAATTTACTACTGTTACAACAGATATGAGTGGTGGCACTAGTTGGCAAGTGAGCCTGGCACACACGCTGGCAGGCAACTGCAATTAGATTACACTAGCAGACTGATGTTTCACAGTCAAAAAAAATTGTTAAAAAAAATTTACACTACTGTTACTACAGATGTGAGTGGTGGCACTTAGCAAGTGGGCCTGGCACACAAGCTGGCAGGCAGGCAACTGCAATTAGATTACACTAGCAGACTGATGTTTCACAGTCAAAAAAGTTTTTTTTTTTTAAATTTACACTACTGTTACAACAGATATGAGTGGTGGCACTAGTTGGCAAGTGGGCCTGGCACACACGCTGGCAGGCAGGCAACTGCAATTAGATTACACTAGCAGACTGATGTTTCACAGTCAAAAAAGTTTTTTTTTTTAAATTTACACTACTGTTACAACAGATATGAGTGGTGGCACTAGTTGGCAAGTGGGCCTGGCACACATGCTGGCAGGCAGGCAACAAGAATTAGATTACACTAGCAGACTGATGTTTCACAGTCAAAAAAGTTTTTTTTAAAAAAATTTACACTACTGTTACAACAGATATGAGTGGTGGCACTAGTTGGCAAGTGGGCCTGGCATACACGCTGGCAGGCAGGCAACTGCAATTAGATTACACTAACAGACTGATGTTTCACAGTCAAAAAAGTTTTTTTTTAAATTTACACTACTGTTACAACAGATATGAGTGGTGGCACTAGTTGGCAAGTGAGCCTGGCACACACGCTGGCAGGCAGGCAACTGCAATTAGATTACACTAGCAGACTGATGTTTCACAGTCAAAAAAAATTGTTAAAAAAAATTTACACTACTGTTACTACAGATGTGAGTGGTGGCACTTAGCAAGTGGGCCTGGCACACACGCTGGCAGGCAGGCAACTGCAATTAGATTACACTAGCAGACTGATGTTTCACAGTCAAAAAAGTTTTTGTTTTTTTTAAATTACACTACTGTTACAACAGATATGAGTGGTGGCACTAGTTGGCAAGTGGGCCTGGCACACGCTGGCAGGCAGGCAACTGCTATTAGATTACACTAGCAGACTGATGTTTCACAGTCAAAAAAGTTTTTTTTTTTTAAATTTACACTACTGTTACAACAGATATGAGTGGTGGCACTAGTTGGCAAGTGGGCCTGGCACACACGCTAGCAGGCAGGCAACTGCTATTAGATTACACTAGCAGACTGATGTTTCACAGTCAAAAAAGTTTTTTTTTTTTAAATTTACACTACTGTTACAACAGATATGAGTGGTGGCACTAGTTGGCAAGTGGGCCTGGCACACATGCTGGCAGGCAGGCAACTGCAATTAGATTACACTAGCAGACTGATGTTTCACAGTCAAAAAAGTTTTTTTTTTTAAATTTACACTACTGTTACAACAGATATGAGTGGTGGCACTAGTTGGCAAGTGGGCCTGGCACACATGCTGGCAGGCAGGCAACTAGAATTAGATTACACTAGCAGACTGATGTTTCACAGTCAAAAAAGTTTTTTTTTTTTAAATTTACACTACTGTTACAACAGATATGAGTGGTGGCACTAGTTGGCAAGTGGGCCTGGCACACACGCTGGCAGGCAGGCAACTGCAATTAGATTACACTAACAGACTGATGTTTCACAGTCAAAAAAGTTTTTTTTTTTAATTTACACTACTGTTACAACAGATATGAGTGGTGGCACTAGTTGGCAAGTGAGCCTGGCACAGACTCTGGCAGGCAGGCAACTGCAATTAGATTACACTAGCAGACTGATGTTTCACAGTCAAAAAAAAATGTTAAAAAAAATTTACACTACTGTTACTACAGATGTGAGTGGTGGCACTTAGCAAGTGGGCCTGGCACACACGCTGGCAGGCAGGCAACTGCAATTAGATTACAATAGCAGACTGATGTTTCACAGTCAAAAAAGTTTTTTTTTTTTTAAATTACACTACTGTTACAACAGATATGAGTGGTGGCACTAGTTGGCAAGTGGGCCTGGCACACACGCTGGCAGGCAGGCAACTGCTATTAGATTACACTAGCAGACTGATGTTTCACAGTCAAAAAAGTTTTTTTTTTTAAATTTACACTACTGTTACAACAGATATGAGTGGTGGCACTAGTTGGCAAGTGGGCCTGGCACACACGCTGGCAAGCAGGCAACTGCAATTAGATTACACTAGCAGACTGATGTTTCACAGTCAAAAAAGTTTTGTTTTTTTTAATTTACACTACTGTTACAACAGATATGAGTGGTGGCACTAGTTGGCAAGTGGGCCTGGCACACACGCTGGCAGGCAGGCAACTGCTATTAGATTACACTAGCAGACTGATATTTCACAGTCAAAAAGGTTTTGTTTTTTTAAATTTACACTACTATTACAACATATATGAGTGGTGTCACTAGTTGGCAAGTGGGCCTGGCACACACGCTGGCAGGCAGGCAACTGCAATTAGATTACACTAGCAGACTGATGTTTCACAGTCAAAAAAAAAATTTAAAAAAAATTTACACTACTGTTACAACAGATATGAGTGGTGGCACTAGTTGGCAAGTGGGACTGGCACACGCTGGCAGGCAGGCAACTGCTATTAGATTACACTAGCAGACTGATGTTTCACAGTCAAAAAAGTTTTTTTTTTTAAATTTACACTACTGTTACAACAGATATGAGTGGTGGCACTAGTTGGCAAGTGGGCCTGGCACACATGCTGGCAGGCAGGCAACTAGAATTAGATTACACTAGCAGACTGATGTTTCACAGTCAAAAAAGTTTTTTTTTTAAAAATTTACACTACTGTTACAACAGATATGAGTGGTGGCACTAATTGGCAAGTGGGCCTGGCACACACGCTGGCAGGCAGGCAACTGCAATTAGATTACACTAACAGACTGATGTTTCACAGTCAAAAAAGTTTTTTTTTTAAATTTACACTACTGTTACAACAGATATGAGTGGTGGCACTAGTTGGCAAGTGGGCCTGGCACACACGCTGGCAGGCAGGCAACTGCAATTAGATTACACTAGCAGACTGATGTTTCACAGTCAAAAAAATTTGTTAAAAAAATTTACACTACTGTTACAACAGATATGAGTGGTGGCACTTAGCAAGTGGGCCTGGCACACACGCTGGCAGGCAGGCAACTGCAATTAGATTACACTAGCACACTGATGTTTCACAGTCAAAAAAGTTTTTTTTTACAAAATTTACACTACAGTTAAAACAGATATGAGTGGTGGCACTAGTTGGCAAGTGGGCCTGGCACACACGCTGGCAGACAGGCAACTGCAATTAGATTACACTAGCAGACTGATGTTTCACAGTCAAAAAAGTTTTTTTTAAAAAAATTTACTACTGTTACAACAGATATGAGTGGTGGCACTAGTTGGCAAGTGAGCCTGGCACACACGCTGGCAGGCAACTGCAATTAGATTACACTAGCAGACTGATGTTTCACAGTCAAAAAAAATTGTTAAAAAAAATTTACAATACTGTTACTACAGATGTGAGTGGTGGCACTTAGCAAGTGGGCCTGGCACACAAGCTGGCAGGCAGGCAACTGCAATTAGATTACACTAGCAGACTGATGTTTCACAGTCAAAAAAGTTTTTTTTTTTTTAAATTACACTACTGTTACAACAGATATGAGTGGTGGCACTAGTTGGCAAGTGGGCCTGGCACACATGCTGGCAGGCAGGCAACTGCTATTAGATTACACTAGCAGACTGATGTTTCACAGTCAAAAAAGTTTTTTTTTTAAATTTACACTACTGTTACAACAGATATGAGTGGTGGCACTAGTTGGCAAGTGGGCTTGGCACACACGCTGGCAGGCAGGCAGGCAACTGCAATTAGATTACACTAGCAGACTGTTGTTTCACAGTCAAAAAAGTTTTTTTTTTTAAATTTACACTACTGTTACAAAAGATATGAGTGGTGGCACTAGTTGGCAAGTGGGCCTGGCATACACGCTGGCAGGCAGGCAACTGCTATTAGATTACACTAGCAGACTGATGTTTCACAGTCAAAAAGGTTTTGTTTTTTTAAATTTACACTACTATTACAACATATGTGAGTGGTGTCACTAGTTGGCAAGTGGGCCTGGCACACACGCTGGCAGGCAGGCAACTGCAATTAGATTACACTAGCAGACTGATGTTTCACAGTCAAAAAAAAAAATTAAAAAAATTTACACTACTGTTACAACAGATATGAGTGGTGGCACTAGTTGGCAAGTGGGACTGGCACACGCTGGCAGGCAGGCAACTGCTATTAGATTACACTAGCAGACTGATGTTTCACAGTCAAAAAAGTTTTTGTTTTTTTAAATTTACACTACTGTTACAACAGATATGAGTGGTGGCACTAGTTGGCAAGTGGGCCTGGCACACACGCTGGCAGGCAGGCAGGCAACTGCAATTAGATTACACTAGCAGACTGATGTTTCACAGTCAAAAAAGTTTTTTGTTTTAAATTTACACTACTATTACAACAGATATGAGTGGTGTCACCAGTTGGCAAGTGGGCCTGGCACACACGCTGGCAGGCAGGCAACTGATATTAGATTACACTAGCAGACTGATGTTTCACAGTCAAAAAAGTTTTTTGTTTTAAATTTACACTACTATTACAACAGATATGATTGGTGGCACTAGTTGACAAGTGGGCCTGGCACACACGCTGGCAGGCAGGCAACTGCAATTAGATTACACTAGCAGACTGATGTTTCACAGTCAAAAAAGTTTTTTTATTAAATTTACACTACTGTTACATCAGATATGAGTGGTGGCACTAGCTGGCAAGTGGGCCTGGCACACACGCTGGCAGGCAGGCAACTGCTTATAAATTACACTAGCAGACTGATGTTTCACAGTCAAAAAAGTTTTTTTTTACAAAATTTACACTACTGTTACATCAAATATGAGTGGTGGCACTGCAGGCAGGCAACTGCAATTAGATTACACTAGCAGACTGATGTTTCACAGTCAAAATTACACAGGCAAAAAAAAAAGATTTTCTAGCCCTAAAAAGGGCTTTTTGGGGTGCTGTCCTTACAGCAGAGATCAGATGAGTCCTTCAGGACTGTAGTGGACACTGAATACACTAGCCTAGCTATCAATTTCCCTATAAAATCAGCAGCAGCTACACTATCCCTCCTCTCACTAAGAATGCAGGATCAGAACGAATCTAAAATGGCTGCTGTACAGTAGCTGGGAGGGTCTGGGAGGGAGTGTCTGCTGCTGATTGGCTGAAATGTGTCTGCAGATTGTGAGATACAGGGTCAAAGTTTACTCAATGATGACGAATAGGGGGCGAACGCGAACAAGCTATGTTCGCCGGGAACTATTTGCCAGCGAACTATTCGCGACATCACTATTTATTACTAGTGATATCGTGAACCTAAAAATTTCGGTTCGCGAATGGCGGACTCGAACTTCCGCAACTGTTCGCGAACCGGCGAACCGGGCAAACTGCCATTGACTTCAATAGGCAGGCAAACTTTAAAACCAACAGGGACTCTTTCTGGCCACAATAGTGATGGAAAAGTTGTTTCAAGGGGACTAACACCTGGACTTTGGCATGCCGGAGGGGGATCCATGGCAAAACTCCCACGGAAAATTACATAGTTGATGCAGAGTCTGGTTTTAAGCCATAAAGGGCATAAATCACCTAACATTCCTAAATTGTTTGGAATAACGTGCTTTAAAACATCAGTTATGATGTTTTATCGATCAGGTAGTGTAAGGGTTACGCCCGCTTCACAGTGACAGACCAAACTCCCCGTGTAACGCACCGCAAACAACCGCAAACAGTCCATTTGCACAACCACGAGATAGATTTGATAGATAGATACATAGATTACATAGATCAATAGATGCAATATACATTTGATAGATACAAATTACATAGATCAATAGATGCAATATACATTTGATAGATATGAATTACATAGATCAATAGATGCAATATACATTTGATAGATACGAATTACATAGATCAATAGATGCAATATACATTTGATAGATACAAATTACATAGATCAATAGATGCAATATACATTTGATAGATACGAATTACATAGATCAATAGATGCAATATACATTTGTTAGATACCAATTACATAGATCAATAGATGCAATATACATTTGATAGATACGAATTACATAGATCAAAAGATGCAATATACATTTGATAGATACGATTGATAGTTAGATAGATTTGATAGATAAATAGATAGATTTGATAGATATATAATTTCCCAGACAGAGAATTACAAGACGTGCAGTCTGGGACCCATGGTAAGGTTCCCAGAGGCAGTTGCGACACCAGGGGACGTGTATATGGCATGGATTTTAGGAACCGGGAGATGGAAAAAGATGCTTGGTCGGTCCTCCTGCTTCAAATTTGGGGCACTGCGCATGCAATCTATTGTGCCACCAGATATGAGTGGTGTGTTAAGTAGTACTATTCTGATCAGTTTAATACCTGTTACTCCCCCTATTGGGGGAGGTGTATATGGCATGGATTTTAGGAACCGGGAGATGGAAAAAGATGCTTGGTCGGTCCTCCTACTTCAAATTTGTCCGAAGCACAAGTGGCTGTCACAAAACAGTCCGGCCACGAGATAGATAGATTTGATAGATAGATACATAGATCAATAGATGCAAAATACATTTGATAGATACGAATTACATAGATCAATAGATGCAATATACATTTGATAGATACGAATTTCATCGATCAATAGATGCAATATACATTTGATAGATACGAATTACATAGATCAATAGATGCAATATACATTTGATAGATACGAATTACATAGATCAATAGATGCAATATACATTTGATAGATACGATTGATAGTTAGATAGATTTGATAGATAAATAGATAGATTTGATAGATATATAATTTCCCAGATAGAGAATTACAAGACGTGCCGTCTGCAACCCATGGTAAGGTTCCCAGAGGCACTTGCGGCGCCAGGGGACGTGTATATGGCATGGATTTTAGGAACCGGGAGATGGAAAAAGATGCTTGGTCGGTCCTCCTGCTTCAAATTTGGGGCACTGCGCGTGCAATCTATTGTGCCACCAGATATGAGTGGTGTGTTAAGTAGTACTATTCTGATCAGTTTAATACCTGTTACTCCCCCTATCGGGGGAGGTGTATATGGCATGGATTTTAGGAACCGGGAGATGGAAAAAGATGCTTGGTCGGTCCTCCTACTTCAAATTTGGCCGAAACACAAGTGGCTGTCACAAAACAGTCCGGCCACGAGATAGATAGATTTGATAGATAGATACATAGATTACATAGATCAATAGATGCAATATACATTTGATAGATACGAATTGCATAGATCAATAGATGCAATATACATTTGATAGATACAAATTACATAGATCAATAGATGCAATATACATTTGATAGATACGAATTACATAGATCAATAGATTCAATATACATTTGATAGATACGAATTACATAGATCAATAGATGCAATATACATTTGATAGATACGAATTACATAGATCAATAGATGCAATATACATTTGATAGATACGAATTACATAGATCAATAGATGCAATATACATTTGATAGATATGAATTACATAGATCAATAGATGCAATATACATTTGATAGATACGATTGATAGTTAGATAGATTTGATAGATAAATAGATAGATTTGATAGATATATAATTTCCCAGACAGAGAATTACAAGACGTGCCGTCTGCAACCCATGGTAAGGTTCCCAAAGGCAGTTGCGGCGCCAGGGGACGCGTATATGGCATGGATTTTAGGAACCGGGAGATCGAAAAAGATGCTTGGTCGATCCTCCTGCTTCAAATTTGGGGCACTGCGCGTTCAATCTATTGTGCCCTCAGATATGAGTGGTGTGTTAAGTAGTACTATTCTGATCAATTTAATACCTTTTACTCCCCCTATCGGGGGAGGTGTATATGGCATGGATTTTAGGAACCGGGAGATGGAAAAAGATGCTTGGTCGGTCCTCCTACTTCAAATTTGGCCGAAACACAAGTGGCTGTCACAAAACAGTCCAGCCACGAGATAGATAGATTTGATAGATAGATAGATAGATAGATAGATAGATAGATAGATAGATAGATAGATAGATAGATACATAGATTACATAGATCAATAGATGAAATATACATTTGATAGATACGAATTACATAGATCAATAGATGCAATATACATTTGATAGATACGAATTACATAGATCAATAGATGCAATATACATTTGATAGATACGAATTACATAGATCAATAGATGCAATATACATTTGATAGATACGAATTACATAGATCAATAGATGCAATATACATTTGATAGATACGAATTACATAGATCAATAGATGCAATATACATTTGATAGATATGATTGATAGTTAGATAGATTTGATAGATAAATAGATAGATTTGATAGATATATAATTTCCCAGACAAATAATTACAAGATGTGCCGTCTGGGACCCATGGTAAGGTTCCCAGAGGCAGTTGCGGCGCCAGGGGACGTGTATATGGCATGGATTTTAGGAACCGGGAGATGGAAAAAGATGCTTGGTCGGTCCTCCTGCTTCAAATTTGGGGCACTGCGCATGTAATCTATTGTGCCATCAGATATGAGTGGTGTGTTAAGTAGTACTATTCTGATCAGTTTAATACCTGTTACTCCCCCTATTGGGGGAGGTGTATATGGCATGGATTTTAGGAACCGGGAGATGGAAAAAGATGCTTGGTCGGTCCTCCTACTTCAAATTTGGCCGAAACACAAGTGGCTGTCACAAAACAGTCCGGCTACGAGATAGATAGATAGATTTGATAGATAGATACATAGATTACATAGATCAATAGATGCAATATACATTTGATAGATACGAATTACATCGATCAATAGATGCAATATACATTTGATAGATACGAATTACATAGATCAATAGATGCAATATACATTTGATAGATACGAATTACATAGATCAATAGATGCAATATACATTTGATAGATACGATTGATAGTTAGATAGATTTGATAGATAAATAGATAGATTTGATAGATATATAATTTCCCAGACAGAGAATTACAAGACGTGCGGTCTGCGACCCATAGTAAGGTTACTTCCTTATGCACAATCGAGTACAGGTTGGGGTCCGGGATTGCCTTTTGTGCAAAGAAATTGTGGCCGGGTACCTTCCACTGCGGTGTCCCCTATCAGGAGACGTGTATATGGCATGGATTTTAGGAACCGGGAGATCGAAAAAGATACTTGGTCGGTCCTCCTGCTTCAAATTTGGGGCACTGCGCGTGCAATCTATTGTGCTACCAGATATGAGTGGTGTGTTAAGTAGTACTATTCTGATCAGTTTAATACCTGTTACTCCCCCTATCGGGGGAGGTGTATATGGCATGGATTTTAGGAACCGGGAGATGGAAAAAGATGCTTGGTCGGTCCTTCTACTTCAAATTTGGCCGAAACACAAGTGGCTGTCACAAAACAGTCCAGCCACAAGATAGATAGATTTGATAGATAGATACATAGATTACATAGATTAATAGATGCAATATACATTTGATAGATACAAATTACATAGATCAATAGATGCAATATACATTTGATAGATACGAATTACATAGATCAATAGATGCAATATACATTTGATAGATACGAATTACATAGATCAATAGATGCAATATACATTTGATAGATACGAATTACATAGATCAATAGATGCAATATACATTTGATAGATACGATTGATAGTTAGATAGATTTGATAAATAAATAGATAGATTTGATAGATATATAATTTTCCAGACAGAGAATTACAAGACGTGCGGTTCGGGACCCATGGTAAGGTTACTTCTTTTTGCACAATCGAGTACAGGTTAGGGTCCGGGATTGCCTTTTGTGCAAAGAAATTGTGGCCGGGTACCTTCCACTGCGTTGACCCCTATCAGGGGATGTGTATATGGCATGGATTTTAGGAACCGGGAGATGGAAAAAGATGCTTGGACACCCAGTACAGGTCGTTCTCCTTCAGCCTTTTTATACGAGGGTCCCCGACCCTCAACAGGCACGACAGCATGAAAGACCCCATATGCCATGACTTCCTTTTGCACAATCGAGTACAGGTATGGCATCAATTTTAGGAACCCCAAGATAATTTTTTGGAACCGGGAGATGGAAAAAGATGCTTGGACACCCAGTACAGGTCGTTCTCCTTCAGCCTTTTTATACGAGGGTCCCCGACCCTCAACAGGCACGACAGCATGAAAGACCCCATATGCCATGACTTCCTTTTGCACAATCGAGTACAGGTATGGCATCGATTTTTGGAACCCAGAGATAATTTTTAGGAACCGGGAGATGGAAAAAGATGCTTGGACACCCAGTACAGGTCGTTCTCCTTCAGCCTTTTTATACGAGGGTCCCCGACCCTCAACAGGCACGACAGCATGAAAGACCCCATATGCCATGACTTCCTTTTGGACAATCGAGTACAGGTATGGCATCGATTTTAGGAACCCGGAGATAATTTTTTGGAACCGGGAGATGGAAAAAGATGCTTGGACACCCAGTACAGGTCGTTCTCCTTCAGCCTTTTTATACGAGGGTCCCCGACCCTCAACAGGCACGACAGCATGAAAGACCCCATGTGCCATGACTTCCTTTTGCACAATCGAGTACAGGTATGGCATCGATTTTTGGAACCCAGAGATAATTTTTATGAATCGGGAGATGGAAAAAGATGCTTGGACACCCAGTACAGGTCGTTCTCCTTCAGCCTTTTTATACGAGGGTCCCCGACCCTCAACAGGCACGACAGCATGAAAGACCCCATATGCCATGACTTCCTTTTGGACAATTGAGTACAGGTATGGCATCGATTTTAGGAACCCAGAGATAATTTTTAGGAACCGGGAGATGGAAAAAGATGCTTGGACACCCAGTACAGGTCGTTCTCCTTCAGCCTTTTTATACGAGGGTCCCCGACCCTCAACAGGCCAGACAGTTTGAAAGACCCCATATGCCATGACTTCCTTTTGCACAATCGAGTACAGGTATGGCATCGATTTTAGGAACCCGGAGATGATTTTAGGAACCGGGAGATGGAAAAAGATGCTTGGTCGGTCCTCCTACTTCAAATTTGGGGCACTGCGCGTGCAATCTACTGTGCCACCAGATTTGAGTGGTGTGTTAAGTAGTACTATTCTTAGCAGTTTAATCCCTGTTATGTGCCTTTTTTTTTGTTTGGGGTTTGAAGCCACAGTGCAGCACCAGAGGCCAGAAAAATTAGGCATGTACACATGCCTGAAAAATTAGGTATTGTTGCAGCCGCTGCTATAGCAGCGGCCAGAAAAATTGATGTTTGTTTGACAGTTAGAAAGTGCCCTAAAACATTGCGGCTTGAACCCTAGTTGTTGGCGGATAAGTCACGCAAGTCATCCGGCATTCGAAGATAAAATACAGCAGCATGTGGACCATTTTTAGCCCAAGGCAGCTCATCTCATCAGGCCTTTTTTACTCGAATGTATCGCCCAATGTCAGTCCCTTCGGGATCCATCCCTCATTCATTTTAATAAAGGTGAGGTAATCAAGACTTTTTTGGCCTAGGCGACTTCTCTTCTCAGTGACAATACCTCCTGCTGCACTGAAGGTCCTTTCTGACAGGACACTTGAAGCGGGGCAGGCCAGAAGTTCGATTGAAAATTGGGATAGCTCAGGCCACAGCAGTCAAGCTTGCACACCCAGTAGTCAAGGGGTTCATCGCTCCTCAGAGTGTCGAGATCTGCAGTTAAGGCGAGGTAGTCTGCTACCTGTCGGTTGAGTCGTTCTCTGAGGCTGGATCCCGAAGGGCTGTGGCGATGCATAGGAGTTAAAAAGGTCCGCATGTCCTCCATCAACAACACGTCTGGAAAGCGTCCTGTCCTTGCCGGTGTGTTCGTGGGAGGAGGAGTATTACTTTCACCTCTTCCCCTGTTAGATTCCCGTTGTGCTGTGACATCACCCTTATACGCTGTGTAAAGCATACTTTTTAATTTATTTTTGAACTGCTCCATCCTTTCTGACTTGCGGTAATTCGGTAACATTTAAGTCACTTTATGCTTATACCGGGGGTCTAGTAGCATGGACACCCAGTACAGTTCGTTCTCCTTCAGCTTTTTTATACGAGTGTCCCTCAACAGGCACGACAGCATGAAAGACCCCATTTGCACAAGGTTGGATGCCGAGCTACTCATGTCCCGTTCCTCATCCTCACTGATCTCACTGAAGGTATCTTCTTCCCCCCAGCCACATACAACACCATGGGTACCAGATAGGTGACAACAAGCACCCTGGGATGCCTGTTGTGCTTGGTCTTCCTCCTCCTCCTCAAAACCACATTCCTCCTCTGACTCCTCTTCCTCACAATCCTCTTCCTGTGTTGCCGCTGGTCCAGCAAGCGATGCTGATAAGGCTGTTTCTGGTGGTGATGGTGACCATAACTCTTCCTCTTCACGCTCATCTATGGCCTGATCCAGCACTCTTTGCAGGGCACGCTCCAGGAAGAAAACAAATGGTATGATGTCGCTGATGGTGCCTTCGGTGTGACTGACTAGGTTTGTCACCTCCTCAAAAGGACGCATTAGCCTACAGGCAATGCGTCCAGTAATGTGGCAAAAAAAATCCCAGCTCCCCAGAGGCTGTCCTAGCACCCCGGTCATACAAATACTCGTTAATGGCTTTTTCTTGTTGGAGCAGGCGGTCGAACATTAGGAGTGTTGAATTCCAATGTGTCGGGCTGTCGCAAATCAAGCGTCTCACTGGCAGGTATTTTCGCCACTGGATATCTGACAAGTGCGCCATGGCCGTGTAGGAACGCCTGAAATGGCCACACACCTTCCTGGCCTGCTTAAGGATGTCCTGTAAGCCTGGGTACTTATGCATAAAGCGCTGTACAATCAGATTACACACATGTGCCATGCACGGCACATGTGTCAACTTGTCCAATTTCAATGCCGCCACCAAATTACTTCCATTGTCAGAAACCAATTTGCTGATCTCCAGTTGGTGCGGAGTCAGCCACTGATCCACCTGTGCGTTCAGGGCGGACAGGAGTGCTGCTGCGGTGTGACTCTCTGCTTTCAGGCAAGTCAACCCCAAGACGGCGTGACACTGCCATATCCGGGATGTGGAATAGTACCTGGGGAGCTGGGGGGGTGCCATTGATGTGGAGCAAGACACAGCAGCAGAAGAGGACTCAGCCGAGGAGGTTATGGAAGAGGATGGAGTAGGAGGAGTAGAGGAGGTGGCAGCAGGCCTGCCTGCAAGTCGTGGCGGTGTCACCAACTCCTCTGCAGAGCCACGCATTCCATGCTTGGCAGCCGTCAGCAGGTTTACCCAATGCGCAGTGTAGGTGATATACCTGCCCTGACCAAGCTTTGCAGACCAGCTATCAGTGGTCAGATGGACCCTTGCCCCAACACTGTGTGCCAGACATGCCATTACTTCCTTTCGCACAATCGAGTACAGGTTGGGGATTGCCTTTTGTGAAAAGAAATTTCGGCTGGGTACCTTCCACTGCGGTGTCCCAATAGCTACAAATTTTTTGAACGCCTCAGACTCCACCAGCTTGTATGATAAAAGCTGATGGGCTAAGAGTTCAGACAAGCCAGCTGTCAGACACCGGGCAAGGGGGTGACTTTGGGACATTGGCTTCTTATGCTCAAACATGTCCTTGACAGACACCTGACTGTGGGCAGATGAGCAGGAACTGCTAAGGAAGAGAGACGGAGTTGCGGATGGTTGAGAGGGGGCAAGGAGGAGAGCAGTGGTTGACGTGGCTGAAGATGCTGGACCAGAAGGAGGATGGCAGCTTTGAGTTTATGTGCTGCTTCTACTTATGTGTTCATCCCATCGGCTTTTGTGATGTGAGATCATGTGCCTTCGCAAAGCAGTTGTACCTAGGTGGGTGTTGGACTTCCCACGACTCAGGTTGCAAATGGCATTGCTGTTGTCAGAGACAGACACACAAAATAAATGCCACACTGCTGAGCTCTGCGATGATGGCATTCTGGTGGTGGCAACAGCATGCGTTGATTGGCGTGCTGTCTGGCTGACCCCGGGTGCCGATGCATGCTGTCTGACTGTGCCACTAGCTCCTTGCGATGACCTCCCCCTGCTTCCAACTCGTCTCCTCCTCCTCCTCCTCCTCTCTGTCTCCCCATCTGAACTTTCCCCCTCTTTTTCTTCTCTTCTAGCGGGCACCCACGTGACATCCACGAACGCATCATCATCAACCTTTTCACTTGTATCTGACAAATCAACAAAGGAAGCAGCAGCGGGTACAACATCATCATCATCACACCGTACGTCCATGTCTGTAATGCTGCCTGACTGAGACACTGATGTGTCAATAACTCCTCTGACAGATCAAGTCAAGCGGCTGTGGTGCTAGTGTTGGTGGTGGCGGCAGGCGGCGAGTGAGAGGCGGGTTGAGAGGTGCCCGAAGCTAAGCTGGAGGTGGATGGTGCATCAAGGTTCCAAGCGGAAGCTGTAGGAGATTGGGTGTCCTGTGTTAGCCAGTCAACTAGGTCCTCCTCAGAACTTTTCACGTTCATGGTACGTGGCCTCTGAACACTGGACATTATTGTTGGGTCAAAGGGAATCACAGCACCACGACCAAGACGGAACCTGTGGGGTGGCCTGCCTCTGCCTGTAATTTTTTTTTTTAAATGTACACTTACACTACTATTAAACAAAATATGAGTGGTGCCACTGGGCAAGTGGGCACAGTATACGCGGTGAGCCTGACACAAAAAAGCAGACTGATGTTTCACAATCCAAAAAGTTTATTTTTTTTAAATGTACACTTACACTACTATTAAACAAGATATAAGTGGTGACATTGGGCAAGTGGGCACAGTATACGCTGTGAGCCTGACACAAAAAAGCAGACTGATGTTTCACAGTCAAAAAAGTTTATTTTTTAAATATTTACACTACTGTTACAACAGATATGAGTGGTGGCACTAGTTGGCAAGTGGGCCTGGCACACACGCTGGCAGGCAGGCAACTGCAATTTGATTACACTAGCAGACTGATGTTTCACAGTCAAAAATGTTTTTTCTTTTAAATATTTACACTACTGTTACAACAAATATGAGTGGTGGCACTAGTATGCAAGTGGGCCTGGCACACATACTGGCAGGCATGCAACTGCAATTAGATTACACTAGCAGACTGATATTTCACAGTCAAAAAAGGTTTTTTTAAAAATATTTTTTTTAAAATATTTACACTACTGTTACAACAAATATGAGTGGTGGCACTAGTTGGCAAGTGGGCCTGGCACACATACTGGCAGGCATGCAACTGCAATTAGATTACACTAGCAGACTGATATTTCACAGTCAAAAAAGTTTTTTTAAAAGATATTTACACTACTGTTACAACAAATATGAGTGGTGGCACTAGTTGGCAAATGGGCCTGGCACACACGCTGGCAGACAGGCAACTGCAATTAGATTACACTAGCAGACTGATGTTTCACAGTCAAAAAAGATTTTTTTAAAATATTTACACTACTGTTACAACAAATATGAGTGGTGGCACTAGTTGGCAAGTGGGCCTGGCACATACGCTGGCAGGCAGGCAACTGCAATTAGATTACACTAGCAGACTGATGTTTCACAGTCAAAAAAGTTTTTTTTTAACTATTTACACTACTGTTACAACAAATATGAGTGGTGGCACTAGTTGGCAAGTGGGCCTGGCACACACGCTGGCAGGCAGGCAACTGCTATTAGATTACACAAGCAGACTGATGTTTCACATTAAAAAAATATTTTTTTTTAAATATTTACACTACTGTTACAACAAATATGAGTGGTGGCACTAGTTGGCAAATGGGCCTGGCACACACGCTGGCAGACAGGCAACTGCAATTAGATTACACTAGCAGACTGATGTTTCACAGTCAAAAAAGTTTTTTTTTAAATATTTACACTACTGTTACAACAAATATGAGTGGTGGCACTAGTTGGCAAGTGGGCCTGGCACATACGCTGGCAGGCAGGCAACTGCAATTAGATTACACTAGCAGACTGATGTTTCACAGTCAAAAAAGTTTTTTTTAAAATATTTACACTACTGTTACAACAAATATGAGTGGTGGCACTAGTTGGCAAGTGGGCCTGGCACACACGCTGGCAGGCAGGCAACTGCAATTAGATTACACTAGCAGACTGATGTTTCACAGTCAAAAAAGTTTTTTTTTTAATATTTACACTACTGTTACAACAAATATGAGTGGTGGCACTAGTTGGCAAGTGGGCCTGGCACACACACTGGCAGGCAGGCAACTGCAATTAGATTACACTAGCAGACTGATGTTTCACAGTCAAAAATTTTTTTTTTTAAATATTTACACTACTGTTACAATAAATATGAGTGGTGGCACTAGTTGGCAAGTGGGCCTGGCACACACGCTGGCAGGCAGGCAACTGCAATTCGATTACACTAGCAGACTGATGTTTCACAGTCAAAAAAAAATTTTCTTTTAAATATTTACACTACTGTTACAACAAATATGAGTGGTGGCACTAGTTGGCAAGTGGGCCTGGCACACACGCTGGCAGGCAGGCAACTGCAATTAGATTACACTAGCAGACTGATGTTTCACAGTCAAAAAAGTTTTTTTTAAAAATATTTACACTACTGTTACAACAAATATGAGTGGTGGCACTAGTTGGCAAGTGGGCCTGGCACATGTTTCACAGTCAAAAATGTTTTTTTTTTAAATATTTACACTACTGTTACAACAAATATGAGTGGTGGCATTAGTTGTCAAGTGGGCCTGGCACACACGCTGGCAGACAGGCAACTGCAATTAGATTACACTAGCAGACTGATGTTTCACAGTCAAAAAAGTTTTTTTTTTAAATATTTACACTACTGTTACAACAAATATGAGTGGTGGCACTAGTTGGCAAGTGGGCCTGGCACATACGCTGGCAGGCAGGCAACTGCAATTAGATTACACTAGCAGACTGATGTTTCACAGTCAAAAAAGTTTTTTTTAAAAATATTTACACTACTGTTACAACAAATATGAGTGGTGGCACTAGTTGGTGAGTGGGCCTGGCACACACGCTGGCAGGCAGGCAACTGCAATTAGATTACACTAGCAGACTGATGTTTCACAGTCAAAAAAGTTTTTTTTTTAAATATTTACACTACTGTTACAACAAATATGAGTGGTGGCACTAGTTGGCAAGTGGGCCTGGCACACACGCTGGCAGGCAGGCAACTGCAATTAGATTACACTAGCAGACTGATGTTTCACAGTCAAAAAGTTTTTTTTTTAAATATTTACACTACTGTTACAACAAATATGAGTGGTGGCACTAGTTGGCAAATGGGCCTGGCACACACGCTGGCAGGCAGGCAACTGCAATTAGATTACACTAGCAGACTGATGTTTCACAGTCAAAAAAGTTTTTTTTTTTTAAATATTTACACTACTGTTACAACAAATATGAGTGGTGACACTAGTTGGCAAATGGGCCTGGCACACACGCTGGCAGGCAGGCAGGCAACAGCAGTTAGATTACCCTAGCAGACTGATGTTTCACAGTCAAAAAAGTTTTTTTTTTAATATTTACACTACTGTTACAACAAATATGAGTGGTGGCACTGCAGGCAGGCAACTCCAATTAGATTACACTAGCAGACTGATGTTTCACAGTCAAAATTACACAGGCAAAAAAAAAAAAAATGACTGATATTATAGCCCTAAAAAGGGCTTTTTGGGGTGCTGTCCAAACAGCAGAGATCAGATGAGTCCTTCAGGACTGTAGTGGACACTGAATACACTAGCCTAGCTATCAATTTCCCTAAAAAATCAGCAGCAGCTACACTGTCCCTCCTCTAACTAACAATGCAGGATCAGAATGAATCTAAAATGGCTGCTGCCCAGGAGCTGGGAGGTTCTGGGAGGGAGTGTCTTCTGCTGATTTGCTGTAATGTGTCTGCAGACTGTGAGATACAGGGTCAAAGTTTACTCAATGATGACGAATAGGGGGCGGATCGAACATTGCATATGTTCGCCCGTCGCTGCGAACGCGAACAAGCTATGTTCGCCGGGAACTATTCGCCGGTGAACAATTCGCAACATCACTATTTATTACCCATTCTCCAGTTTTGTATAACCAACAGGTTATATTAATATACCTTTTCCCTCTCTTATTACCTTATATCTAAGTTTCTGCTGACTGCCCCCTTATTTCAGTTCTTTTGACAGACTTACATTTTAGTCAATCAGTGTTGAATCCTTGTGAACTAGCACTGTCCAACTGTAAAATAAACTGTCTAAATGCACTGAAATTAGAGGCAGCCTTCAAGAAATACTATATGAGCCTAACTAGGTTTAGCTTTCAACAAAGAATACCAAACGGACAAAGCAAATTTGATCATAAAAGTAAAATGGAAAGTTATTTAAAATTGCAGCCCTATCCGAATCATGAAAGTTTAATTTTGACTTGACTGTCCCTTTATTTTTACAGGTGTTAAACACATAGCATTGCAAGGTTAGTAGTATTAAAATTACATACTCAGCAAATTACAAATGTATTACTAATAACAAATTAGAGCATGCCTTTTTTCCTATACTATAATACCCTTTTAAACATGAATGGTTCACACAGAGCATGCAGTTTTAGGAGACTATTTATTATACTTGGTATCCTTTGTTGACATCCTTTGAGCATACCTAGGTAGACTCAAGATCAAGAGCATCATTTCACAACTTGGAGCTATCTGATGATTAGTGGCTACACAAATCTGCCTCTTGTTATTGGCTCATCAAATGTGTTCAGCTAGCTCCCAGTAGTGCATTGCTGCTCTGGAGCTGGCTTTAACTATGTGTTATACCTAATTCTATGCAAGCAACAGTGCAGCAATTAAATGATCTAACAGACCATTTTCTTTTAACACATGTATGTTCCTTTAAGCTTGTTCCATCTCTATAAACTATTATTATCATTATTTATCAGTTATTTGTAGAGCACCAACAGATTACGCAGTTGATTATGATTAAATGATTATGGGGTAGATTTAACAAGTGCCGGGTGGACATGTTTCGCTGTCTGCATTTAACATTGCACAAGCATTTCTTGTGAAATGCTTGTGCGATGTTGCCCCCTGCGCATTTACGGCCGCTAGCAGTGGGTGTCAATCATCCCGATCTTACGACCGCTGCTTCTTAACTTACGTTTCAGACGAGCCTGAAACTTCGGGCGTAGAAAGCAGCATCCGCTGCTTGTTAAATCGACCCCATGGGGTAGATTTACCAATGTCTGTCAGACATGATACACTGTAGCATATCATGTCCGACAGACATCGCTGAATGCCGACGCTGTCGGCATTTATCATTGCACAAGCACTGCAGTTCACCAGAAAAACTTTGATGAATGAAAGTGCCCCTGTTTTTAATAGTATTTTTAAAAACATTCATCAAAGTTTATCTTCACTTTAACTGCTGCTCTCTCAAATCTATCTTAGATATATTTATGTTTTGTTTAATGCCAGTTTTAAAGTGAAATTCTTCAGTGCAGACTTGCACGTCTTCAGTTTCAAAAGCTATAAACAAAACCTTCCACCTTCAGACACACAAACACTCTGAAAAATATTTCTATATATATTTTCTCTATGCTCAGGACCACGATTTTACAATCTTCCCACAATCCCTAAACTCTCCTGCTCTATCCATCTTAAGCACCTTTAAAGGGACGTAAAACGCGACATTTTTATTTCATGTTTTAGATAGAGTGTACGATTTTACAAAAAGTTTCCAATTTACTTTTATTAGCAACTTGACTTTGCTCTCTTGGTATTTGTTGTTGAAAAGCAGGCAGGGAAGTCTGGAGCAATATATGGCAGCAGTTTTGCAGGAATATTTTTAACAATGTTATACATTTGCAAGAACACTAGGTGGCAGCAGTATTTGCTGTCACGTACTGCTCCAGGCATGTGCATGGTACTTACCTAGTTATTCTCTTCAACTTTTAAAGAGGTAAATTGGAAACTCTTTTTTAAAATGTTATGCTCTATCTGAATTATTAAAGAAACATTTTGGGTCACTAAAGTTAAAGTTCCATACTTGAGACAGAGCATGCCATTTAAAAAATATATACTTTTATTATCAAAATATGCACAGTCTTTTTATATGCACTTTTTCTGCGGCTCCAGCTCCTACTGAGCATGTGCAAAAGTGTACAATATATGCATTTATGCATTTTGTGATTGGCTGATGACTGTCACATGATACAGGGGGAGGGGTAATTGGATTAACTCAAATTTGCCGGAGAATATTCTATTGCTCATTTTTTTGCATAAAGAAATACTGCACAGAGCATTTTTTAGGGGTAAAAAGTGGTGGGTGTGCGGTATTAGAAAAAAGACGGCACTGAAAAGTGCCTTTACATTGCAGTCTATGGGAACTGTGTTTTCCCTGTAAATATATATGTCTATTCTTATATACTGTACATATAGGTTAATAATAAAAAGAAAAGAAAAAGAAAAAAGAAGAATGAATCTCACTCCTGATAATAATAGGTAATCTTTAAATCAATTAATCTTTATGGGAGGTGGGTGCTGTATACCAAGAGATACATATTTATTTACATTGGTGAAACACCACTAAAGTGTATACTTATTAGCACACCACACCAATATTACCATTATTTAAATATTATATTTAAACCTATATATGAGGAATAAGGAAAAGTTAATACATAACTTTTATTAAATTAAAAATATATACAGTATATACTGTACATATATACACATATTTACACATCAATATATATTATATACATATATTATTAACTTTGCTGCCCATTACTACACGACTGACCCCCTTTGCTGTGCTTAGGGTATGTGTTGTGTATGACAGCATCAGAACGAGGCTCCCCTTTGAGCCTATGGAAGTGCGCTCTCATGAGCGCAATGCTTTTATGCAATGCAAATGCAAGGTCGCGTTCACATTGCCCCTAGCTCGTAACACCAGCGCACATTTGCTTGCACTGGTATTACAAAGTGGAGCGCAAATATCGCTTTATCAAAAGTAATAGTTTACACATTGAACAATCAGATTATTAGAAAATATATATGGGATCAATTTACTAAGTAGTGGGTGAACAAGGTTCCCCCTGTCCGCATTAATTTTTGCAAATGTAGCCCAACCCCTCAACCTTTGTGCAACTTTTGTTTTTTTTTTGCATATGTGATATCACCTGGGAAGAACATTATTAATGTGTTTTTTTTAATATTGAGAATATGTTCAATATCATTACAGCTCATGTTTTTTTTTTTTTTTTAATGATGTTGCACTATTTTTTGTGTGCTTTATATCTATTTCTGTATTTAAATAAATACACTTTGACATAAACAGGTCTAATCGACATAATCTTCCATAGCTTCAGACACCATCTTCAACCCACTACTCCCTAACTTTAAAAGAACATTAGACCTTTGTTCTTCATAATCTTCCGAACAACTCCAAACATGCTCAGTAGTTATATGATCTACTTAATACACAACTCTAAATATCCCTTACACCCCAACCAAAAACTTATAACATCGCAAATGTATTCCTCCAGTCTACATAACCTACATTTCTAAAGACCTTTACACCACAACTTCATTCCTCCAGTCTACATGACCAACCTACATTTCTAAAGACCTGTACACCACAACTTCATTCCTCCAGTCTACATGACCAACCTACATTTCTAAAGACCTGTACACCACAACTTCATTCCTGCAGTCTACATGACCAACCTACATTTCTAACGACCTGTACACCACAGCTTCATTCCTCAAGTCTACATGACCAACCTACATTTCTAACGACCTGTACACCACAGCTTCATTCCTCCAGTCTACATGACCAACCAACATTTCTAAAGACCTGTACACCACAGCTTCATTCCTCCAGTCTACATGACCAACCTAAATTTCTAAAGACCTGTACACCACAACTTCATTCCTCCAGTGTACTTGATCAACCTACATTTCTAAAGACCTGTACACCACAACTTCATTCCTTCAGTCTAAATGACCAACCTACATTTCTAACGACCTGTACACCACAGCTTCATTCCTCCAGTCTACATGACCAATCTAAATTTCTAACGACCTGTACACAACAAATGAATTCCTTCAGTCTACATGACCAACCTACATTTCTAAAGACCTGTACACCACAACTTCATCCCTCCAGTCTACATGACCAACCTACATTTCTAAATACCTTACACCACAACTTCATTCCTCCAGTCTACATGACCAACCACCATTTCTAAAGACCTGTACACTACAACTTCATTCCTCCAGTCTACATGACCAACCTACATTTCGAAAGACCTGTACACCACAACTTCAATTCTTCAGTCTACGTGACCAACCTACATTTCTAAAGACCTGTACACAGCAACTTCATTGCTCCAGTCTACATGACCAACATACATTTCTAAATACCTGTACACCACAACTTCATTCTTTCAGTCTACATTACCTACATTACAACGACAAAGATCACACAACATCTTTAAGGGATAGGAAAATCAAAATTATTAACTTGCATGATTCAGAGAGCATGGAATTTTGAAACACTTTTAATTTAACTATCAATTTTTTTTTTGCTTTTTTAGTATTTATTGTTGAAAAGAATATGTGAATATCCTACATAGGGATGGGCGAATGTTTCGCAACATTCGAAAAATTAGACAAATTTTAACACATTTGTTCGTTAGTTTCTAATTTCGAATGTTTGTACACAATTCTAACATTCGTTTAATGTAATAGTATTTCTAATGCTTTCTTTAAATGTAATATTCAATTCGAATTTTCTAACAATTTGATTTGAATTATGCAATATTCAAATTCAAAATACTTGAATTTATATTTTTGTAATAGTATTTCTAATGCTTTCTTTAGATGTAATATTTGAATTTTGCAATATTCAAATTAAAAAAAAATTAGAATTTATATAGTTGTAATAGTATTTCTAATGCTTTCTTTAAATGTAATATTCGAATTATGCAATATTTGAAATAGAAAAATTCAAATTGATATATTTGTATCTATTATGTATCAATTCACTAAGTTTCCTACCACACGAACTATTGGGGGTCCATCCGATAAAAATCGTCGCCCGCAAAAGTCGGCGACGCCAAGATTTGCGCGGGTTTGGTATCCTATATACGGAGTAAGCTAGAAGTTACGCTCGTAGATTTCTGGCGTCGCCCGTAGTTTTTTGGCCCATAGACTGACATACAAAACAGGCGCAATTTGCTATCCAATATACAGCGTAAGGACTTACGCACGCAGATTTCACAAAATCTACTCCATTCTCAGCTCGCCACAAATTGAAGGCGCAGGAACCCTTGCACTGACTTAGAAACCAGCGTAACTCTCAGAAGGCCTAACAAATGCATGCCTAACAATATACATAGCAGCAGCTTGTTCACAAATAGTTAACCTCTTAAAAGCATTTATTATTCCTGCCCCTGCAAGTGTGTCAAACCAATCACAAACAGCACAACCTCTCACCTGCAGCCTTAAAACACCTGCAAATGCACACCCTCATTAGCCACCATGTTTCCCTTGCAGTATATTGCATTTAGAGTGAGACAGTGTCGTGGGGCACAAGGGGTGCTGGAACCCCTACAAGCCCCTGTTTTGGATGGTATCCCTGCTGCTGAGGTCCCTGGTCATGGTGCTGTAGCTGTCCCTGCTCCAGCTGCTGCTGCTGCCCTCCCTGCTCCTCCTGCTGTTGTCCCTGTTCCTGGTGCTCCCCATGCTGCTGTTGCTGCAGCTGCCCATAGGCCAGCAGGGCCTATAAGACGAAGGCATCAGCAGAGGGGAAGAGCACCAAGGGTACACAGGGTTAGGGTCACCCTGTTTGGGATGACAGAAGTGGAGGTCAGGGAAAAATATCGCTTGACATCTGCAAGCCTCATTAACCTATATGAGGTCTTGAAGGATGATATTGACCCTCAAGCGTATAGGAACCGAGCTCTGACTGGTATGCAGAAGCTGTTGTGTGTTGTACACTTCCTGGCAACTGGCTCATACCAGTCAACAGAGGGGCTTGTGTCTGGCCTAGCGCAGTCTACCTTCTCCAGGATTCTAGGGGAGGTTCTGACTGCTCTAGATAACCAGACACAACGATACATTCATTTCCCCCGTACCCCCCAGGAATGGAACCGTCTTAAACAAGGCTTCTATCGACTGGGGGGTATTCCTAATGTCATGGGGGCAATTGATTGCACACATGTGCGTATCGTGGCCCCACATGAGGAGACAATCCTCTATATTAACAGGAAAGGGTTTCACTCATTGAATTGCCAGATGGTCTGGAATACCAATCTGAAATTCTTACATGTGTATGCAGGCTTCCAGGGGAGTGCACATGATTCCTACATCCTGCGCCAGACCTCCTTATTCAATATGTTTGAAAATGGAACACTCTCGGGAGGATGGCTGCTTGGTGAGTACCTTCATTCTGTCTGTATATTTCTACTAAAGGGACACTAAACACATATTTTAATCTCATGTTTCAGATAGAGAATACAATGTTAAACAGCATTACAATTCACTTCTATTATCTCATTGTATTTATTCTTTAGATATCTTATTTTAAAAAAATAGAAATTCACATATATGAGCCAATCATATGAGGCTTCTATGTGCAGCCACCAATCAGCAGCTATTGAGCATATCTAATATGCTTGTCATCAAAAGTTATCTATAGAATGGAGAAAATGATCTAATCTAAGTAAATTATCAAGCTGCTAACAATTGCAGGTTCTTATTAAATGGACAGTCTAGTATAAATTGCACTTCCATTATTCAGATAGGACTTTTAATTTTAATAAACTATCCAAATTACTTCCATTAACAAAATGTGCACAGTATTTGTATCTTTGAGTCACCAGCTCCTACTGACCATGTGCAAGAATAAGTGTGTATGCATTTGTGAATGGCTGATGGATGTCACATGGTACAGGTGGATTTTCAAAATACATAACACTTTAAATTGTAATAAAAAATAACTTTGATATTAGACTAAGTGCTATTGCATTGTCTTGTTATCTAACATTTTTGGATAATGAAAATCTACTGTGTTGACTGGTCCTTTAAAATAGATTTTTGGTCTAGACTAATACTGGCATAAAAGTAGATTGCTTATAATGCACAAATTTAATGTTTTTATTAAATCTATCTTTTATATGAAATTCATGTTGTGTCCCTTTAAAGCACATGATGTACCTGTAGTAATCCAAACACATATGTTACATGACAGGTGACGCAGGGTACGGCTGCAGACCATGGCTATTAACCCCCTTGGTGCACCCCATTACAGAGCCACAACTCAGGTACCAGGAGGCACACATAAGAACAAGGAATGTCATTGAAAGGAGCTTTGGCCTATTAAAAACCAGGTTCAGGTGTCTGGATGTTACAGGCGGAGCACTACAGTATAACCCCAACAAAGTGTGTTCCATTGTCAATGCTTGCTATATTCTACACAACATTGCTGTGGACACACGTTTGTTGGGGGACATTGACCCAGAGCAGCAGCAGCAGCTGGTTCCTGTACCTGAGGATGTGGACAGGGAGACACTGAGGGGGAATGAAGTGAGGGATTATGTCATCCGGGAATACTTCACCTGTAAGTTACTTATTCATAAGTACAGTAAACCGTAACATTCACATGTATTATGATGTTTGACAGTACCTCACCAACCATTGCATGTGTATATATCATGTCTTGCAGAATTTCTAAATTTGGATTTCCACTGAATGTAAGTGAAACTACTACATCCCAACCCCCTTCCCTTAAAGGGACACTATACCCAAACATATTCTTTCATGATTAAGGATAGAGAATATAATTTGTAAAAACCTTAAAATTTACTTCAATTACCTATTTTCAGTTATTCTCTAGATATACTTTAATGAAGACATAGCAATGCACACAGTGAAACAATCGCAGGAGGCATCTATATACAGCTACTAATCAGCAGCTACCAAGCATATCTAGATATGCTTTTCAGCAAAGAATATCAATAGAATGAAGCAACATAAATAATAGAAGAAAATTATTAAGTTGTTTATAATTGTCTTCTCTTTCCAAATCATGAAGGAAACAATTTTGCTTTCATGTCCCTTTAACAACCCTAATTACTGTATATTTCTCATTTGTTTCATTCATGTTTAGTTCACTATCATTAAGAATGAGGATAATGGATATTTATACCTTATGTTCACACCTTCTTTAAATACATTATTAGTTATATATACCAACGTGTAAATTTATATTGGATGTGAGAAACCTTGATTTACATCTTAGAAGTGAATATTACTATATGTACCGTTCAGACACAACTATGTGATGTGGTTTATTGAGCAGGAATATGTCAGAAACATTATAATAATACCTTTTTTGTCCATTTCAACACAGGTATTATTATATGGTTTACCAATATTACTGTACTAAAACACACCTCACATGGATGTGGATGACAATTATATGGTAAATAACAGAGGACAAGATTTGTGATGAAATAGAATAAGATTTATTTTTTTTAGGCCTCTTAGATGAGGGGCCTGGAGTGGGTCTTCTGCCTCTCCTGGGTTGTGTGGATCCAGTAGGAGTGCTGGTCACAGACGAGATGCTTGAGGCGATGTCCTGCTGGTGGGTGAAATGCTCCACCAACACACCAAACAGTTGGTTCTGTTCCCTCCATCTGTGGTCACTCTGGATTTGCATGTCCGAAATGACTCTCAGCATTTGTGATTGGTTTTGTACCATAGCTGTTACAGATGCTGCCATGTCCCTTTGCAGCTCAATGGATCGCTGTTGTAAACGCTGTTGGCTCCTATGGAACCTGCGTTGGTCCCTCTGCATTCTTTCACAGGTTGACGTTAGACTCTCACACGTCAATGTTTGCCTCCTCTGTAGGGATATGTATTCCTCACCCATGGCGGAACTCAGTGGATCCATGGGCTCTTCCCCAGAAGGGACTATAGGCACTGGTTCCATTTCTTGATCCTCAGCTGGGGGTGCATGCCCCGGAATCTGAGCTGGAGGTGCAGGCCCCGGAATCTGAGCTGGAGGTGCAGGCACCAGAATCTGAGCTGGAGGTGCAGGCCCCGGAATCTGAGCGGGAGGTGCAGGCCCCAGAATCTGAGCTGGAGGTGCAGGCACCGGAATCTGAGCTGGAGGTGCAGGCCCCGGAATCTCAGCTGGAGGTGCAGGGCGATGAATTTCAGTTGGTGGAGCTCTTCCAACTGCTGCCGATGGTACAGATGTCCGGATGGACTTATAGTCCCATTGGCTGCTGGTGTGCATCAACTCAGCCTGCTGGTATAATCCTTGAGTGGCATGATATTCTTGTGGGGGGGTAAAGACATCTACCCTTCGGGGCTGGCGTGGCTCCCCCTCCAAGCCAAAGGAATAATCCTCCGGCCAGGGCTCCTGCCAGGTATCCTCCTGTAATGCAGGCGGCATAATATTGGGATTCTCAATTGAGGCAGTCCAACCCATGTCATGCCTGGCATACTCCTGCTGGACTCTCTGGACCGGTGGTTGAGGTGGAGATATACTTTGATCCGGTGTTGGGGGATTCATGGGCGTAGGCACCCTGGTGACTGGAGGTTCTGTGGAGGAGTCAAATGATGAGAGGGATTAGTACAGTCAGATATCTATCCATGTGGGCATACAATGTACATGCTAGGGCCTATCCACATTCTCATGTCAAACTCTATAACATGCATGTGCACATTGAGATTTGTGATATGATGGGTTTTAATATGCAAAGTATACATGTATGTGCTTCATACAATAGTTCTGTGTACATGTCAGTGATGGAGAAAATGTGTTCTTTAAGTGACACTATGGTTGTGATGACTATGGTGTCCATTTACTGAAAAGTCTACATGTGGCTTGTGGCCTGTGTTACTCTGAGACATGTTAGTATTTCACTATTCCACCTCATATCATGATTTTCAATGTGTTAAGTAGCATTAAATGGACATGCAACCCATATTTATTCTTTCATGATTCAGCTAGCCAAGCATGGAATTTTAAACAAACTTTTAATTTACTTCCATTAGCTAATATGCTTCATTATCTTGATATTCTTAGCTGAAATGCATTTCTAGATAGGCTCATAAGCTGCTGATTGGTGGCTGCACATCAATGCCTCGTGTGATTGCCTCACCCATGTGCATTGATATTTAATAAACTAAGATTATGAAAATAATGATGAAAAATAGATAATAGAAGTAAATTGGGATGTTGTTTAAAACTGTATTCTCTATCTGAATAATGAAATAAACTTATTTGTGTTTCATGTCCCTTTAATGTTAAATCTCATTGTATATTTTGTTGTTAGTAAGCAAAATACCATGCTCCTCATTGTGTACATGAATGTGTGACAATATAGGATGTTATAACTCAAATACATATAATACTGGTGTGTGGGATGTTACTCACCAGCATGCTGTGCTGATGTTGCAGCCCCTGAGTCACGAGCCCCTGGAAGTCCACGGACTGCTGTGAGGCTCAGGGACCTACGAATGAGCTCCTGCCACTCATTGTATTCCGCCTCATAGTGAGGCCCACCTCCTGTTGCCCTCTGGGACATTGCTTCCTGGCCCATCTTCTCCTTGACTCTCCTCTTACAATCATTCCACCTCTTCTTTAGGCCATCCACATTCCTCCTCTGTTGGGACACACCATTGACGGCCTCTACCACCTTCTGCCAAGCATCTTTACGCCTACGGGCAACTCCTTTGCCCTTCTCTTGTCCAAAGAGGGCATTATGGTTCTCCAGGACAGCCTGGACTAGAGTGAGGTTTTCTGCAAAACTGAAATTAGGACACCTCATACGCTCCTCGTCCTGGGCCGCCTGGCTCCCTCCCTGGGATGTCCCTGGTGTGGGTTCCTCCCTATCCTCTCCCTCCTCCCCCCTTCTATCCCCATGTGCACCCTCTATCCCTCTTCTAAGTGTGCCTGGCCTTGGGGCAACCCCACTCCCATCCTCCCTTCTGGCTCTCCCTCTCCCCACTCCGCTCACTCCCTGACGGGGACCCTGCTGCTCCTCCTGTCCATAATCCTCTCCCTGCAACTCCCCTTCCCTCCTCCCCCCAGCCCTAGCTCTCCCTGACATCCTCACACTACACACACTCACACACTCACACTCACCCCCACTTCAATCACACACAATCACAACCAGACACTCAGCCTTTCAAACTGTAAAAGATAAATAAAATGTGTAAGGTGTTATCAAAAAAAAGTGTTGTGTATTTTGTATATGTGTGTATGCAAAATGTGTGCAATATGTAAAAAAGTGACAGTAAATGTACAAGTTTATCAAATCCTCCAAATCCGACCTAACTAAATATTATGCAATGCGCCTCTCTCTCTACTCTAACGACTTTCTCCTACTCACTGTAGTGTGCTGTAGCTCCAAGAACCAACCAAACACACTAAAGAAATGGCGGCTGCGCAGGGGTTTAAGTATGAATTTTGAATATCGTCATTACGTGGCGCATCTCTTAGAACTGGCGTTATTTTTTACGAGTCGTAGGCTAATTTGCATAAAACTACACTTTATTGAGACTTTACGTGAACAAAATACAGGCGCAAGTACTTGCAACGACTAAAATGTGTATTTGCGCACATTTTGCCTGCTCGTCGGTTTTTCAGACTTACGCCAGTTTAGCATCTGACGGCGCTGAATATTGGATAGCTCGAGTTGCGAGCTGAAACTGCGGGCGACGCGGGTTACCTTGCTTGCGCCGCAAACTACGATCTATATCGGATCGCGCCCGTGAACTTCTGAATAGTATTTGTTAAATCGAATGTTACATTCAAAATTTCGTATGTGGACATTCAATCTAATTACAAACATTCGAATTCGAAAGTGACATTCGAAAACTGTAAATAGCATTCGAATATAGAATTTTTAAGAATACTCATTCATATCTATCTTCTAACATTCAAATTAGAATATAAACACATTCGCTCATCTCTAGCCTGGGAGCTTGCTGGTGTTTGGTGTCCACACACTCGTCTCTTGTCATTGGCTCACCAGATGTGCTCAGCTAGCCCCCAGTAGTACATTGCTGCTCTAGAGCTGACTTTATCTATGTATTTAATCCATTTGCTGGGGTTAACATACATTTATATACAAACAATAGTTTAATACTAAAATGCTCTAGCATATTAGAATATCTTCTTTTTGCACTATTATATCCCTTTAATTTCTCCCATTTACATGAAGAATCGCACAATCTTAAAGGCCTTTACACCAAACAATTACTCTATAGGGTCAGATGCATGCAACTCACTCTAGGTCACTATCATCAGAGCTAAATTATGTAAAAAAGAGGGTAAAGTAAATAAGAGAAAAAATTATTAGAACTTTTTTTTATCTTTTCTTCTTGTATAATTAAAAATTTAGGGCTAGTTTACAAGTACACAAGCAATCTCAACTTGAAAGTAAATGCCTTCGCTCGAACACAATCAAATTTAACATGCATCGGGTTAGCACAACTGTAGAGCTCGGGGAAAGTGTAAGGGATAAAATTAAAGTTGTACAAAACACTAAATAAATACATTAAAATATATTGTTACACATAAATACTACCTTATATAAAATGATTCATATAAATATTAATAAAAATATTTTATACAGGTTCAAAAGTATATGGTTTATGGTCATATAATTGACAGCAAAAGGCTATAATATATATATTAGGGGACTTCCTGTTGTCAATTTTAACTTGCTCGCCACTTTGTTGCTAACTATAATGTAATATCAGTATTGTAACCTTTTAGACTTAAGCAACCGCATTCCTGGCGCAAATCCAGGACGGTAGTTAAACTTAACAGTTGAACTCATATGGCTAATATTATTGCATAGAACCATGGACTTAGGCAAGCAATCGTAGAATTTACAGTTAACTCTCGTTATACTTTGGTTTAGCTCTAATGCATTCTAGCTCCGGTTCTGGTGCTTTCTAACACTAAGGGATATTACTGTGGGTAGCATACTTTCAGTGTGTGCTACAAGATACTGTTTTACTTATAAATCTCAATTTTTGGTATTAAAGCACAAATGCCAGCTTTCCTAATCAACTTACAACAACCATGAGTACCAGTGCACTCTATATGTATATTATAGTGAATAATATATTCTCTTTGGGACAGTACAGTGGATAACATTCAGTATACCCCAATACTAGTGTTGGTATCACTCCAACAGTATATTCTACAAGATACTTTTCCTAGTACTGATCCCTAGTTCTGGCACTAAAACACAAACACGATCCTATAATTATAGAGGCTTTAACCCATAGTACTCCATATATATATTGCAGTAAATAATATATGCTAATCTTAGAAGCTGGAGTTAACACTATCCTTATTCAATCAACATCAGATCTGAATCTTTATTAAAGTATCTTTACTATATTGTGATAATAAAAGTGGCAACATTCAATCATTGTATACCACAAAGTATCTTATTACTCCTTATCTCACAATAAGTTGTTGAATATAAAAACTTTGTTATTCAGTATTTGATACTCTGTAAATGCTCCGTTATATAATACATTATATTCAAGTGAATAATATTCATTTCAGTTCAATTCACCTTACCAGCCTCAGTTCACACTGGTTACATCCCTAATAGGTATTCACATATAGGTAGATTACAATTTATGGGCGCAATGGGGTGCGAAACGAACGCAACAAAAGTTGTGTTATTTCACACTCCATTCCGCTGCTATTGCAAGTTTTCAAACAGCCAGCTTGCGCGTGCGATATGGTTGCGTTGAGCTCCATACCGCACAAATTACAAGCGCTGCTTTGACGTGCTCGTGCATGCTTTCCCCATAGACATCAATGAGGAGAGCAGGTTAGAAAGAAACCTAAAACCGGCGATCGCGGAATGAAAAGCTCTGTAACGCAGTCCCATTGATTGATCAAGTATTGATCTAGACCCATTTTGGCATATTTCATGCCACCATTTCACCGCCAAATGCGATCAAATAAAAAAATTGTTCACTTTTTCACAAATTTTTTCACAAACTTTAGGTTCTCACTGAAATTATTTACAAACAACTTATGCAATTATGGCATAAATGGTTGTAAATGCTTCTCTGGGATCCCATTTCTTTAGAAATAGCAGACATGTATGGCTTTGGCATTGCTTTCTGGTAATTAGAAGGCTGCTAAAGGCCGCTGCGCACCACACATGTATTATGCCCAGCAGTGAAGGGGTTAATTAGGGAGCTTGTAGGGAGTTTGTAGGGCTAATTTTAGCTTTAATGTAGTGTAGTAGACAACCCAAAGTATTGATCTAGGCCCATTTTGGTTTATTTCATGCCACCATTTCACCGCCAAAAGCGATCAAATAAAAAAAATTGTTCACTTTTTCACAAACTTTTTCACAAACTTTAGGTTTCTCACTAAAATTATTTACAAACAGCTTGTGCAATTATGGCACAAATGTTTGTAAATGCTTCTCTGGGATCCCCTTTGTTCAGAAATAGCAGACATACATGGCTTTGGCGTTGCTTTTTGGTAATTAGAAGGCTGCTAAATGCCACTGCGCATCACACGTGTATTATGGCTAGCAGTGAAGGGATTAATTAGGTAGTTTGTAGGGAGCTTGCAGGGTTAATTTTAGCTTTAGTGTAGAGATCAGCCTCCCACCTGACACATCAGACCCCCTGATCCCTCCCAAACATTTCCCTTCCCTCCCCCACCCCACAATTGTCCCTGCCATCTAAAGTACTGGCAGAAAGTCTGCCAGTACTAAAATAAAAGGTATCTTTGAATATTTAAAAAAAATGTTTTAGCATATTTACATATGCTGCTATGTAGGATCCCCCCTTAGCCCCCAACCTCCCTGATCCCCCCCCAAAACAGCTCTCTAACACCCCCCCCTGTCTGCCAGTACCCAGTTTGCAAAAAAAAAAAATGGTTTTATTATTTTTATTTTATTTTTTTCTGTAGTGTAGCTTCCCCCCCACAGACCAACACCCCACCAGCCAAACCGATCTTGCTAAATTAAATATAATACCCCCCTTTTTCCCCACTTCTAAATAAAATATTTCTGTAGTGTAGCGGTTCCCACCCGCTCCCTCCCCGTGCACGCGCCTGCCCCCGCCTCCCCATGCATGTGCGTGCGTCTGTGCATGCCCCCGGCCATCCCCGCCCACGATCCCGCCTCCCTCCGCATCACAAGGGCCATCAATGGCCGCCACCCGCCTCCCACACCGGCTCCCACCCACCAATGAACTTAACCGTTAATGTCTGGTCCAGAGAGAGCCACAGAGAGGCTCTCTCTGCATCGGATGGCTAAAAATGGTTATTGCAGGATGCCTCAATATCGAGGCATCACTGCAATAACCGTAAAGCAGCGTACCCTGCACGTCCTCGGTCATTCAGGGGTTAAAGGGACACTGAACCCAATTTTTTTCCTTTTGTGATTCAGATAGAGCATGATATTTTAAGCAACTTTCTAATTTACTCCTATTATCAAATTTTCTTCATTCTCTTGGTATCTTTATTTGAAATGCAAGAATGTAAGTTTAGATGCCGGCCCATTTTTGGTGGACATCCTGGGTTGTCCTTGCTGATTGGTGGATAAATTCCAATAAAAAAGTGCTGTCCAGAGTCCTGAAGCTAAAAAAAAGCTTAGATGCCTTCTTTTTCATATAAAGATAGCAAGAGAACGAAGAAATAATTATAATAGGAGTAAATTAGAAAGTTGCTTAAAATTTCATCCTCTATCTGAATCACGAAAGAAACATTTTGGGTTCAGTGTCCCTTTAATAGTTATATTAGTTTAATTGTTAGTTTAAACTTAGTTTTTTTAATTTGACATGTAAGTTTTAATTTAATTTAAGACTGGTAAATTGTAATTTTAATATAAAGTTAGGGGGGCATTAGGTTTAGGGGTTACTAGTTTAAATTAGTTTATTGCGATGTGGGGGGCTTTAGGTTTAGGGGTTAATATTTTAATTTAGTATATTTCGTTGTGGGGGCTTAAACGCAGCCCCATTGATTCCTATGGGGAAATACATTTTATGTCTACACCTAACACCCTAACATGAACCCCGAGTCTAAACACCCCTAATCTTACACTTATTAATCCCTAATCTGCCGCCCCCGACATCGCCAACACCTGCATTATATTATTAACCCCTAATCTGCCTCTCCGGACACCACCGCCACCTACATTATATGCATTAACCCCTAATCTGCCGCCCCCAACATCGTCGAACCCTACATTATATTTATTAACCCCTAATCTTCCGTCCCTAACATTGCCGCCACCTATCTACATTTATTAACCCCTAATCTGCCACCCCCAACGTCGCCGCAACTATATTAAAGTTCTTAACCCCTAAATCTATGTCTAACCCTAACCTCCCTAACTTAAATATAATTTTAAATAATCTAAATAAAATTACTACAATTAACTAAATTATTCCTATTTAAAACTAAATACTTACCTATAAAATAAACCCTAATATAGCTACAATATAACTAATAATTACATTGTAGCTACCTTAGGGTTTATTTTTATTTTACAGGCAACTTTGTATTTATTTTAACTAGGTAGAATAGTTATTAAATAGTTATTAACTATTTAATAACTTCCTAGTTAAAATAAATACAAATATACATGTAAAATAAAACCTAACCTAAGTTACAATTACACCTAACACTACACTATAAATAAATAAATTATCTAAATTAAATTAATTAGAATTAAATAAAATAAACTAAAGTACAAAAAAAAACACTAAATTAAATCCCCCTAATAAAATAAAAAAGCCCCCCAAAATAAAAAGCCCTACCCTATACTAAATTACAAATAGCCCTTAAAAAGGGCTTTTTGCGGGGCATTGCCCCAAAGTAATCAGCTCTTTTACCTGTAAAAAAAAGTACAATACCCCCCCAACATTACAACCCACCACCCACACACCCACACACCCAACCCTACTCTAAAACCCACCCAATTCCCCCTTAATAAAACCTAACACTAACCCCTTGAAGATCACCCTACCTTGAGACATCTTCACCCAACTGGGCCGAAGTCCTCTACGAAGCCGGGCGAAGTGGTCCTCCAGACGGGCAGAAGTCTTCATCGAATCCGGGCAGAAGAGGTCCTCCAGACAGGCAGAAGTCTTCATCCAGACGGCATCTTCTATCTTCATTGGCGTGGAGCAGGTCCATCTTCAAGCCATCCGACGCGGAGCATCCTCTTCAAATGACGTCCAACTGAAGAATGAAGGTTCCTTTAAATGACGTCATCCAAGAATTCTATCAGCCAATCGGAATTAAGGTAGAAAAAATCCTATTGGCTGATTGAGCTTGCATACTATTGGCTGATCCAATTGGATCAGCCAATAGGATCAAACTTCAATCCTATTGGCTGATTGCATCAGCCAATATTCTTTTTTCTACCTTAATTCCGATTGGCTGATAGATTTCTATCAGCCAATCGGAATTGAAGGGACGCCATCTTGGATGATGTCATTTTCCAATCAGCCAATAGGATTGAGCTCGCATTCTATTGGCTGATTGGAACAGCCAATTGGATTGAACTTCAATCCAATTGGCTGATAGCATCAGCCAATAGGATTTTTCCTACCCTAATTCCGATTGACTGATATTATTCTATCAGCCAATCGGAATTCAAGGGACGCCATCTTGGATGACGTCACTTAAAGGAACCTTCATTCAGTCATCGGATCAAGAAGGAAGAGGATGCTCTGCGTCGGATGTCTTCAAGATGGACCCTCTTCGCTCCGGTTGGAAGAAGATAGAAGATGCCGCCTGGATGAAGAGTTAAATGCGGTTGAAGTCTTGACAGGAGAGGGTGTACCGCTCACTTCTTCCAAGACTTGTAATACCGATGTTAGGCAAATCCCATTAAAAAGATAGGATACGCAACTGACATAAGGGGATTTGCGGTAGCCAAGAAAAGTGAGCGGTACACCTGTACCTGTCAGACTTGTAATACCAGCGGGCGTTAAAAAGCAGCGTTGGGACCTCTCAACGCTGCTTTTTAAGGCTAACACAGAACTCGTAATCTAGGCGATATATAGCAATAACTGTAATTAATTTATTATATTAAAATACATTTTTTTCCTAAACATTAAAATGTAATACCAGTATACTTATAACCCTTGGTCTAATTAATATTAAATATAAGAATAAGTTCTCCTTTTAAATCACAACTATGATATAACTATAGTTTTAGAATACCTTTCATTTAAAACATAATAAAAATATATATAGAGCAGTCATATACATCACCAAATAACCAGAGTGTTTAGCTTCTTCTTGTGGGTCATCTAAGAAGGATTTATCCACTATGCGCAAAGGTACTGTGCTCAAAATTGCTATCCTCTTTTGTCCAAGAAAGTGTCCCAAAATGGCATAGAATATACTTGGTATAAAATCTGTGTATTTTTCTCTCCAAAAGTTTATGCTTCTTTGAGTCTGTGTGTCCTTTGTCTAGTGTGTGTGTGGGTCTTTATTCAAAATAAAAAATCCCTCCTCCTTTTCTTTAATCATTCCCACAAGATTTTGATAGGCCCTCAGCACTTGTCTCTTTGATAGGCCCTTAACGGAGCTTGTCCCTGATTGGCTCTGGGAATGTAAACATCTCATAGGCTATTTGATACTATAATTCCTTTTGGTTGTAATTATTGCATAAACCACTAGATGGCAGCAGACAACCAGAAATGCAGTTTTACCATCAAATATTGCTGCAGTTTAAATATCTCACCTTAAAATGTTTATTAAATATATTTTAATTTCCAGTATTAACAAACCACATGTTCCATGTGTATTGGATTACGTCATACTATTTAATCTGGGCATTTTAATATTAAACATGTTACACTTCCCACAATATTTTAGAAGATGCCTTCAAAGCTACTCTCGATCAATATCCCATATTAAAACAAATATAGAATATGGAGCATACATATCTCTTGCTGAGTGAACAAAACATATGATGCAATTTATGGGACAACCATACATGCATTTGTCAGATGCCTGAAAAATAAAAAAGAATAGGTTATTAAATTTGAAATAATTTGGACATTTTAAATTGACTGTACAGCTACTTATTAAATTCAGCAAATATTCATATTTAATATTATACAAACAGACAAACTCATATCCATTTATTTGCACCTATTATTTGGACAGTCTGAGGCACATATTTAATGTTTGAAAACTATATATATATGATTTGTCCAAACTTCAAATCCTTAAGACTTCTATGTTTTCAAAAATACATAGGTTAAGACATGTTAAAATCTTAACTCTCAGGCTTTCAACTTCCCATATTAATATCAATATTGCATATCTGTGTATCTCTTTCTGAGTGTATCACTATACTCCTGGAAAATAAGGTTATACAGTTGTTCATTTAATTTCTTACAAACCTGAAATGCATTTCTCAGATCCATGGATATCTAATTTATACAGTCTCAATTAAATCTTTGAGAATTATACAGTTGATATAGATGAATTTCTAACCAAGATTTAAATTCTTATATGCTTTCAGCAACATATGTCTCTCTGTTTTCTCCTGCTATTTTCCATTGAGAGGTATGTCTGAGCTTTGTGTATTTAACTCAGCAGGTACAAATTTAACACCTAAGTGTAAACGGTCATTTTCCTCTGTAAAAACAGGTTTTTCTCTGCATACGCTCAAGCCTCAGTGACCCATCTCAGACATTATGTCTGTATATCTCCACATGGGGTCATTACCTGATAGTTTTTATAGAAGAGGGATCCTCTGTTAAAGTGACATCTTGAGTTTTACAGTGTCTATTTATTTTGTTCTACACATCTGTGTTTCAGAGCAAGAGGGGGTTGGGGCTATAGTGAGACCAATCCATCTCAGATTAGATATTAGCCAAAAATGAAATATTAGATTATGTGATACATCTGTAGTTTATTTAATGTTATTTCACAGGTATCCTGACAGAGCATTTTATCAGAGTGGCTGGATACAATTTTGCAGCCCATGGTCCTAGATCTCTAGAGCTATGTTAGAGACACAAAACACATCCTACATTTGGTGTCTAACATTGAATGGAAACACAATTATACTTGGCTCACAGTGGATGTTAGATCTTTATATTCAGCCATTCTTCATAATAAGGGCTTACTGGCAAAAGCCCACTTTATGACTATGTACTATGGCTATGATTGGAATTATTGTGAATATGTGATAAGAGTTACAGAATTCCTTCTCAAACATAATTATTTTCTGTTTGAGGGTGTTTTCTAACTCCAGATATGTGGGATCGTGATAGGGGCGAAATTTGCCCCCTCTTACGCCAACCTCTTTATGGGGTGGTTGGAGCGGGACCACTTATTTGGAGGTAGAAACCCTCATAGAGAAGACATAATATTCTATAAGCGCTTTATAGATGATCTTCTGTTCATTTGGAGGGGAGACCAGGGGATCCTTGAACCTTTTATCAAGAGTCTTAATGAAAATGATGTGGGAATAAGTTTCACCTCAGAAAGTAACAGCCACAGAATAAATTACTTGGATTTGACCTTGACTAGGGAGTGTGGTAAAAAGGTCTCAACATCAGTCTACAGAAAACCCATTTTAGGCAACACACTTCTGCACGCATCCGGTAGACACCCCAAAAGTGTTTTTAGGGGGATAGCAAACTGACAATTTATAGGCCTCAAAATAAATTTCTCGGAAAACAGAGGTTATGAAGAACAAGAGGGTCTATTAACTAAAAGACTAAAGGAATGAGGTTATCCTAGCAATTTAATTGAGCAAGCGAAGATATCGGTTGCCAAAATTGATAGACAGGATCTTCTGATTACAGAAAAAATAATATTTGCAGCGCTAAAAAAACAATGAATATCACCGTGTAACCTGGAGTATTATAGAAAGCTTGTAATTAGTGTTGTTTCATATTAAAACCAAAGTTGAATCCGTGTCAGAATGCAGCTGTACATAAATCTGTGGGTTTCTTGTCCACCGATGCAAAGAATATGGAAGCTGGAAAATACAAGGGAGACAGCGCAATCCTCGATTCAAGGTAGTATTTATTCAAATTTGGTACAAAGACACGCTAGTAGTTTCATACTCACTAGACAATAAAAACAGACAGGCCCATAAAAAGTGTAGATTCGAAAGGACGATATGGTAAGCTTGCACAGGAGAATCCTCTGTTCACGTTTGGCAAAGAAGCTCTGTTACAAAAACCCCGCCAGCAGCAATAGCAGAATCGCTGACGTCACGTCAAAACACTTTCCTACCGATCCTTGGTAAGGACAAAAGTAAACTCTAAGCGTTTCTCAAGAAAAAGCCGGGTCGTTCAACCGGCCAAATGCGTAGAGTTTACTTTTGTCCTTACCAAGGATCCGTAGGAAGGTGTTTTGATGTGACATCAGTGATTCTGCTATCGCTGCTGGCGGGGACTTTGTAACAGAGCTTGTTTGCCAAATGTGAACAGTAGATTCTCCTGTGCAAGCTTACCATATCGTCCTTTCGAATCTACACTTTTTATGGGCCTGTCTGTTTTTATTGTCTAGTGAGTATGAAACTACTAGCGTGTCCAAATTTGAATAAATACTACCTTGAATCGAGGATTGCGCTGTCTCCCTTGTATTTTCCAGGATCTTCTGATTAGCAAATCACAACCTAGCAAGATTGAAAGAACCCCTAAAGATCTGTTATTTATAACTACATTTAGTAATCAATATAATCAAATTTGTGATATTGTTAAAAAAGCATTTGCCAATACTCAGAGCAGACGATAGTCGGTCAAATCTGACACTGAATGGATGCAAATTTGCATATAGAAAAAATGTCTATTGGTAATTTGGTATGTCCCACAAAACTACCTAATAACGATACACTGCAATCATCATGGCTCACGACTAACGGCATGTATAAATGCCATTTTTCTAATTGTGTGGCTTGTGAGTAAGTAGAAACGGGATCCAATTTAAATCCACTTTTACAGGCACGAATTTGAGAAGCGTACCTGTATAAATTGTAGATCCACTTTTGTCATATATCTTATCACTTACAGAATGTGAAAAACAGTATGTGGGGCTCACGACGTGTGAGGTTAGATCAAGAATAAAGGAACACCTCTCCACTATTAAGGTGGGCATTGCCAGTACACCCTTAGTGCAACATTTTGTCAATAAACACATTAAAGACATCAAGACTTTTAAGTGGACTGCCATAGAGAAAGTATTTCCCCCACATAGGGGAGGAGATAAAGAAAAACTACTGGCCCGTCAGGAAGTGTTTTGGATCTTTAAGCTCCAGACTAGGTTACCAAAAGGATTTAACTCTGACTATGACCTCATTAATTTTTGGTAAGGTTTTCGGCTCAAGAGGACACGATTAGTAACAGAATCAGTATTTTGGCAGTGTTCTACTTCTTTAGTTACAGTAAGGTCCACACCCTGATTTTCCAGTCCCATTAGAGCTTGTTGCTTGAGCGCTATGTGAATATGAGAAACCTAGACTGGGACACTTGATGCCTTTTCTGTTGCATACACTAGTGTACAATAAATATACTTTTGAGGACAGGAGCAGACAAGTGATGTGTTCATATAAATTGACATCATTAACAGTTATTGAAGTTTGGTTACTCCCCCCACCCCCCTTTTTCTAAAATAATATAGTATAGTACATACACTGAATACCTAAATATCTCTGCGTCCAATATTGCTGGCTGTAGCCTGTAACTATTTGTGTAGTTTTTTAAGTCAACAACCCTGGTTCCCATTTTTCAGCATATGTATAATGTTTTGCAAAAAGCATTAAATGTTCTACAAGGGGGTCTTAGCTAGTGCAGCAATGAACTGTTTAGGTAGTAAGGAATACTGGTTCCATAAGTGAATGTTTCTCACAGTGGGTGATTTGATTGTAACTTACAAAGCACTCAACAGTCTAACTCCCAACTATATTTCCTCTCTCATCGTGAAATATTCCCCATCCCGTCCTCTTCGATCCTCTGGAACTCTCTACCCCACTCCATAAGACTGTCTCCAACATTGTATAGCTCCTTGAAAACCCACCAATTCAGAGAGGCTTACCATCTCTCCTCCATCTCTCATCCTAACCAAACTAATATATGAACTGCCTGACTCACTGCTGCAACTACAACTGATGTGACAAGCTACCCCAACCTTATGTCTCTGCACCGTAAACCTGTGAGACTGTGATCTCTCCGGAGCAGGGCCCTCTTCCTCCTGTACTACATTTGTTTAGTTTTGTTATGTTTTGTATTTTATCACAAATCCTTGTCATTGTATACCCCTATCACTGTACCCAGCGCTACGGAATTTTCGGTGCTATAAAAATAAATGATAATGAAGTTAATAATTGAGGCCTAGATTTGGAGTTTGGCGGTAGAAGGGCTGTTAACGCTCCGCGGGCTTTTTTCTGGCCGCACCATAAATTTAACTCTGGTATCGAGAGTTCAAACAAATGCTGCGTTAGGCTCCAAAAAAGGAGCGTAGAGCATTTTTTCTGCAAATGCAACTCTCGATACCAGAGTTGCTTACGGACGCGGCCAGCCTCAAAAACGTGCTCGTGCACGATTCTCCCATAGGAAACAATGGGACTGTTTGAGCTGAAAAAAAACCTAACACCTGCAAAAAAGCAGCGTTCAGCTCCTAACGCAGCCCCATTGTTTCCTATGGGGAAACACTTCCTACGTCTGCACCTAACACTCTAACATGTACCCCGAGTCTAAACACCCCTAACCTTACACTTATTAACCCCTATTCTGCCGCCCCCGCTATCGCTGACCCCTGCATATTTTTTTTAACCCCTAATCTGCCGCTCCGTAAACCGCCGCAACCTACGTTATCCCTATGTACCCCTAATCTGCTGCCCTAACATCGCCGACCCCTATATTATATTTATTAACCCCTAATCTGCCCCCCTCAACGTCGCCGACACCTGCCTACACTTATTAAACCCTAATCTGCCGAGCGGACCTGAGCGCTACTATAATAAAGTTATTAACCCCTAATTCGCCTCACTAACCCTATCATAAATAGTATTAACCCCTAATCTGCCCTCCCTAACATCGCTGACACCTACCTTCAATTATTAACCCCTAATCTGCCGAGCGGACCTCACCGCTATTCTAATAAATGTATTAACCCCTAAAGCTAAGTCTAACCCTAACACTAACACCCCCCTAACTTAAATATAATTTACATCTAACGAAATAAATTAACTCTTATTAAATAACTTATTCCTATTTAAAGCTAAATACTTACCTGTAAAATAAATCCTAATATAGCTACAATATAAATTATAATTATATTATAGCTATTTTAGGATTAATATTCATTTTACAGGCAACTTTGTAATTATTTTAACCAGGTACAATAGCTATTAAATAGTTAAGAACTATTTAATAGTTACCTAGTTAAAATAATAACAAATTTACCTGTAAAATAAATCCTAACCTAAGATATAATTAAACCTAACACTACCCTATCAATACATTAATTAAATAAACTACCTACAATTACCTACAATTAACCTAACACTACACTATCAATAAATTAATTAAACACAATTCCTACAAATAAATACAATTAAATAAACTAGCTAAAGTACAAAAAATAAAAAAGAACTAAGTTACAAAAAATAAAAAAATATTTACAAACATAAGAAAAATATTACAACAATTTTAAACTAATTACACCTACTCTAAGCCCCCTAATAAAATAACAAAGCCCCCCAAAATAAAAAATTCCCTACCCTATTCTAAATTAAAAAAGTTACAAGCTCTTTTACCTTACCAGCCCTGAACAGGGCCCTTTGCGGGGCATGCCCCAAGAATTTCAGCTCTTTTGCCTGTAAAAAAAAACATACCATACCCCCCCCCCCAACATTACAACCCACCACCCACATACCCCTAATCTAACCCAAACCCCCCTTAAAGAAACCTAACACTAAGCCCCTGAAGATCTTCCTACCTTGTCTTCACCATCCAGGTATCACCGATCCGTCCTGGCTCCAACATCTTCATCCAACCCAAGCGGGGGTTGGCGATCCATCATCCGGTGGCTGAAGAGGTCCAGAAGAGGCTCCAAAGTCTTCCTCCTATCCGGCAAGAAGAGGACATCCGGACCGGCAAACATCTTCTCCAAGCGGCATCTTCGATCTTCTTCCATCCGGTGCGGAGCGGGTCCATCTTGAAGCAGGCGACGCGGATCCATCCTCTTCTTCCGTTGTCTCCCGACGAATGACGGTTCCTTTAAGGGACGTCATCCAAGATGGCGTCCCTCGAATTCCGATTGGCTGATAGGATTCTATCAGCCAATCGGAATTAAGGTAGGAATTTTCTGATTGGCTGATGGAATCAGCCAATCAGAATCAAGTTCAATCCGATTGGCTGATCCAATCAGCCAATCAGATTGAGCTCGCATTCTATTGGCTGATCGGAACATTCCTACCTTAATTCCGATTGGCTGATAGAATCCTATCAGCCAATCGGAATTCGAGGGACGCCATCTTGGATGACGTCCCTTAAAGGAACCGTCATTCGTCGGGAGACAACGGAAGAAGAGGATGGATCCGCGTCGCCTGCTTCAAGATGGACCCGCTCCGCACCGGATGGAAGAAGATCGAAGATGCCGCTTGGAGAAGATGTTTGCCGGTCCGGATGTCCTCTTCTTGCCGGATAGGAGGAAGACTTTGGAGCCTCTTCTGGACCTCTTCAGCCACCGGATGATGGATCGCCAACCCCCGCTTGGGTTGGATGAAGATGTTGGAGCCAGGACGGATCGGTGATACCTGGATGGTGAAAAATCGGATAGGATTCTATCAGCCAATCGGAATTAAGGTAGGAATTTTCTGATTGGCTGATGGAATCAGCCAATCAGAATCAAGTTCAATCCGATTGGCTGATCCAATCAGCCAATCAGATTGAGCTCGCATTCTATTGGCTCATCGGAAAATTCCTACCTTAATTCCGATTGGCTGATAGAATCCTATCAGCCAATCGGAATTCGAGGGACGCCATCTTGGATGACGTCCCTTAAAGGAACCGTCATTCGTCGGGAGACAACGGAAGAAGAGGATGGATCCGCGTCGCCTGCTTCAAGATGGACCCGCTCCGCACCGGATGGAAGAAGATCGAAGATGCCGCTTGGAGAAGATGTTTGCCGGTCCGGATGTCCTCTTCTTGCCGGATAGGAGGAAGACTTTGGAGCCTCTTCTGGACCTCTTCAGCCACCGGATGATGGATCGCCAACCCCCGCTTGGGTTGGATGAAGATGTTGGAGCCAGGACGGATTGGTGATACCTGGATGGTGAAGACAAGGTAGGAAGATCTTCAGGGGCTTAGTGTTAGGTTTCTTTAAGGGGGGTTTGGGTTAGATTAGGGGTATGTGGGTGGTGGGTTGTAATGTTGGGGGGGGGGTATGGTATGTTTTTTTTTACAGGCAAAAGAGCTGAAATTCTTGGGGCATGCCCCGCAAAGGGCCCTGTTCAGGGCTGGTAAGGTAAAAGAGCTTGTAACTTTTTTAATTTAGAATAGGGTAGGGAATTTTTTATTTTGGGGGGCTTTGTTATTTTATTAGGGGGCTTAGAGTAGGTGTAATTAGTTTAAAATTGTTGTAATATTTTTCTTATGTTTGTAAATATTTTTTTATTTTTTGTAACTTAGTTCTTTTTTATTTTTTGTACTTTAGCTAGTTTATTTAATTGTATTTATTTGTAGGAATTGTGTTTAATTAATTTATTGATAGTGTAGTGTTAGGTTAATTGTAGGTAATTGTAGGTAGTTTATTTAATTAATGTATTGATAGGGTAGTGTTAGGTTTAATTATATCTTAGGTTAGGATTTATTTTACAGGTAAATTTGTTATTATTTTAACTAGGTAACTATTAAATAGTTCTTAACTATTTAATAGCTATTGTACCTGGTTAAAATAAATACAAAGTTGCCAGTAAAATGAATATTATTCCTAAAATAGCTATAATATAATTATAATTTATATTGTAGCTATATTAGGATTTATTTTACTGTATTTAGCTTTAAATAGGAATAATTTATTTAATAAGAGTTAATTTATTTCGTTAGATGTAAATTATATTTAACTTAGGGGGGTGTTAGTGTTAGGGTTAGACTTAGCTTTAGGGGTTAATCCATTTATTATAGTAGCGATGAGCTCCGGTCGTCAGATTAGGGGTTAATAATTGAAGGTAGGTGTCGGCGATGTTAGGGAGGGCAGATTAGGGGTTAATACTATTTATGATAGGGTTAGTGAGGCGGGTTAGGGGTTAATAACTTTATTATAGTAGCGGTGTGGTCCGCTCGGCAGATTAGGGGTTAATAAGTGTAGGCAGGTGTCGGCGACGTTGAGGGGGGCAGATTAGGGGTTAATAAATATAATATAGGGGTCGGCGGTGTTAGGGGCAGCAGATTAGGGGTACATAGGGATAACGTAGGTGGCGGCGCTTTGCGGTCGGAAGATTAGGGGTTAATTATTTTAAGTAGCTGGCGGCGACGTTGTGGGGGGCAGGTTAGGGGTTAATAAATGTAATACAGGGGTCGGCGGGGTTAGGGGCAGCAGATTAGGGGTACATAAGTATAACGTAGGTGGCGGTCGGCAGATTAAGGGTTAAAATATTTTAATCGAGTGGCGGCGATGTGGGGGGAGCTCGGTTTAGGGGTACATAGGTAGTTTATGGGTGTTAGTGTACTTTAGGGTACAGTAGTTAAGAGCTTTATGAACCAGCGTTAGCCAGAAAGCTCTTAACTCCTGCTATTTTCAGGCGGCTGGAGTTTTGTCGTTAGAGCTCTAACGCTCACTTCAGAAACGACTCTAAATACCGGCGTTAGGAAGATCCCATTGAAAAGATAGGATACGCAAATGGCGTAGGGGGATCTGTGGTATGGAAAAGTCGCGGCTGAAAAGTGAGCGTTAGACCCTTTAATCACTGACTCCAAATACCAGCGGGCGGCCAAAACCAGCGTTAGGAGCCTCTAACGCTGGTTTTGACGGCTACCGCCGAACTCCAAATCTAGGCCTAAATGTTTTAGGATTGTAAAAAAATAGTTAAATCTGAATTACTTTTGGTATGTTTCATCAAATGTCCTGAAATTTTCAGAATATGTGTGAATAGATTAATGTATTGTGTGAAGTTTGGGGAAATTGTTTAACATCTAAGTTCTTTTTTGTTCCTTAAACCCCATTAAACTCCCCAAAAAACAAGCTTAATGTCACTTTTTTGCCTTGTGGGAAACCAAAATCCAAGAAACTTCTAGGATAGGTTTGGAAAGTGAAAAACTGAGTTTTTGCCAAGTTTTAAGGCAATTGATTGATGTTTAGGTGAATTTTGGTACATTAAGCTCTTTTTTACATTAAGCTGCTCACATTAAGGGGAGCTTGATGCCCAGTGTTTCAGTCTCGCCGGAAACACAAGTTTTGAATCAGCGGTCCAAAGACCGCTGCTCCATAACCTGTCCGCCTGCTCTGAGGCAGCGGACATCGCCGGAAATCAACCCGAATGGATACGATCGGGTTAATGGACACCCCCTGCTAGCGACCGATTGGCCGCAAATCTGCAGAGGGCGGCATTGCACCAGCAGTTCACAAGAAATGCTGGTGCAATGCCAAATGCTGAGAGCATATGCTATCGGCATTTATCAATGTTCAAAAGACATGATCCACAATATCGGATCATGTTCGCTCGCACCTTCTTAAATATGCCCCTTAATGTTTTAGGATTGAAAAAAAATAGTTAAATGCGAATAACTTTTGTTATATTTTATCAAATGTCCTTACATTTTTTAGAATATGTTTGAATAGATTAATGTATTGTGAGCAGTTTGATGGAAATTGGTTAACATCTAAGTTCTATTTTGTACGTTAAACCACATTAAGCTCCCCATAAAACAAGCTTAATGTCACTCATTTGCCTTGTGGGGCACCAAAATCCATGAAACTTCTAGGATTGTCTTGAATAGTAGAAATCTTGGTTTGTGCAAAATTATGCAGCAATTGATTAACATTTGGCCACTTGTTTACTCATTAAGCTACATTAAGCCATTTTCACATTAAATGATTTAGGATGTCCCCTGTGTATGGATGTTATCCCTTACATCTGACACTTAGACGCCTAGATTTAGAGTTTTGCGGCCAAAGGGGTGCGTTAGCTACGCGTGCTTTTTTCTGGCCGCACCTTTTAAATACCGCTGGTATTTAGAGTTCACAGAATGGCTGCGTTAGGCTCCAAAAAAGGAGCGTAGAGCATATTTACCGCAACTTCAACTCTCGATACCAGCGGTGCTTACGGACGCGGCCAGCTTAAAAAACGTGCTCGTGCACGATTCCCCCATAGAAAACAATGGGGCTGTTTGAGCTGAAAAAAAACCTAACACCTGCAAAAAAGTCGCGTTCAGCTCCTAACGCAGCCCCATTGTTTTCTATGGGGAAACACTTCCTACGTCTGCACCTAACACTCTAACATGTACCCCGAGTCTAAACACCCCTAACCTTACACTTATTAACCCCTAATCTGCCGCCCCCGCTATCGCTGACACCTGCATATTATTTTTAACCCCTAATCTGCCGCTCCGTACACCCCCGCCACCTACATTATCCCTATGTACCCCTAATCTGCTGCCCTAACATCGCCGACCCCTATATTATATTTATTAACCCCTAATCTGCCGACCAGACCTGAGCGCTACTATAATAAATGTATTAAACCCTAATCCGCCTCACCCCCGCCTCAATAACCCTATAATAAATAGTATTAACCACTAATCTGCCCTCCCTAACATTGCCGACACCTAACTTCAAGTATTAACCCCTAATCTGCCGACAGGAGCTCACCGTTACTCTAATAAATTTATTAACCCCTAAAGCTAAGTATAACTTTAACCCTAACTTCCCCCTAAATTAAATATAATTTAAATCTAACGAAATAAATTAACTCTTATTAAATAAATTATTCCTATTTAAAGCTAAATACTTACCTGTAAAATAAACCCTAATATAGCTACAATATAAATTATAATTATATTGTAGCTATTTTAGGATTAATATTTATTTTACAGGTAACTTTGTAATTATTTTAACCAGGTACAATAGCTATTAAATAGTTAAGAACTATTTAATAGTTACCTAGTTAAAATAATTACAAAATTACCTGTAAAATAAATCCTAACCTAAGTTACAATTAAACCTAACACTACACTATCAATAAATAAATTAAATAAACTACCTACAATTATCTACAATTAAACCTAACACTACACTATCAATAAATTAATTAAATACAATACCTACAGTTATCTACAATTAAACCTAACACTACACTATCAATAAATTAATTAAATACAATATCTACAAATAAATACAATGAAATAAACTAACTAAAGTACGAAAAATAAAAAAGAACTAAGTTACAAAAAATAAAAAAATATTTACAAACATTAGAAAAATATTACAACAATTTTAAACTAATTACACCTACTCTAAGCCCCCTAATAAAATAACAAAGCCCCCCAAAATAAAAAAATGCCCTACCCTATTCTAAATTAAAAAAATTCAAAGCTCTTTTACCTTACCAGCCCTGAACAGGGCCCTTTGCGGGGCATGCCCCAAAGAATTCAGCTCTTTTGCCTGTAAAAAAAACACATACTATACCCCCCCAACATTACAACCCACCACCCACATACCCCTAATCTAACCCAAACCCCCCTTAAATAAACGTAACACTAAGCCCCTGAAGATCTTCCTACCTTATCTTCACCTCACCGGGTCCCGATCTGTCCAGAAGAGCCTCCGATGTCTTGATCCAAGCCCAAGCGGGGGGCTGAAGAGTGACGTCCATCCTCGGGCTGAAGTCTGGATCCAAGCGGCGGCTGAAGAAATCCATAATTGGGCTGAAGTTGGAAGTCCATCATCGGGATGAAGTCTTCTATCAAGCCGCATCTTCAATCTTCTTTCTTCTGGAGCGGAGTGAAGCCATCTTCTTTCCAGCCGACACGGATCCATCCTCTTCTAACGACGCCTGTTAGGTTTATTTAAGGGGGGATTGGGTTAGATTAGGGGTATGTGGGTGGTGGGTTGTAATGTTGGGGGGGGGTATTGTATGTTTTTTTTTACAGGCAAAAGAGCTGAATTCTTTGGGGCATGCCCCACAAAAGGTCCTTTTAAGGGCTGGTAAGGTAAAAGAGCTTTGAACTTTTGTAATTTAGAATAGGGTAGGGCATTTTTTTTATTTTGGGGGGCTTTGTTATTTTATTAGGGGGCTTAGAGTAGGTGTAATTAGTTTAAAATTGTTGTAATTTTTTTCTAATATTTGTAAATATTTTTTTATTTTTTGTAACTTAGTTCTTTTTTATTTTTTGTACTTTAGTTAGTTTATTTAATTGTATTTATTTGTAGATATTGTATTTAAATAATTTATTGATAGTGTAGTGTTAGGTTTAATTGTAGATAATTGTAGGTATTTTATTTAATTAATTTATTGATAGTGTAGTGTTAGGTTTAATTGTAACTTAGGTTAGGATTTATTTTACAGGTAATTTTGTAATTATTTTAACTATTTTAGCTATTAAATAGTTCTTAACTATTTAATAGCTATTGTACCTGGTTAAAATAAATACAAAGTTACCTGTAAAATAAATATAAATCCTAAAATAGCTATAATATAATTATAATTTATATTGTAGCTATATTAGGGTTTATTTTACAGGTAAGTATTTAGCTTTAAATAGGAATAATTTATTTAATAAGAGTTAATTTATTTCGTTAGATTTAAATTATATTTAACTTAGGGGAGTGTTAGTGTTAGGGTTAGACTTAGCTTTAGGGGTTAATCCATTTATTACAGTAGCGGCGAGATTCGGTCGGCAGATTAGGGGTTAATAATTGAAGTTAGGTGTCGGCGATGTTAGGGAGGGCAGATTAGGGGTTAATAAATATAATATAGGGGTCGGCGGTGTTAGGGGCAGCAGATTAGGGGTACATAAGGATAACGTAGGTGGCGGCGCTTTGCGGTCGGCAGATTACGGATTAATTATTGTAGGTAGCTGGCGGCGATGTTGTGGGGGGCAGGTTAGGGGTTAATAAATATAATATAGGGGTCAGCGGTGTTAGGGGCAGCAGATTAGGGGTACATAAGGATAACGTAGGTGGCGGCGCTTTGCGGTCGGCAGATTAGGGGTTAATTATTGTAGGTAGCTGGCGGCGACGTTGTGGGGGGCAGGTTAGGGGTTAATAAATATAATATAGGGGTTGGCGGTGTTAGGGGCAGCAGATTAGGGGTACATAAGTATAACGTAGATGGCGGTCGGCAGATTAGGGGTTAAAAAAATTTAATCGAGTGGCGGCGATGTGGGGGGACCTCGGTTTAGGGGTACATAGGTAGTTTATGGGTGTTAGTGTACTTTAGAGCACAGTAGTTAAGAGCTTTATAAACCGGCGGTAGCCCAGAAAACTCTTAACTACTGACTTTTTTCTGCGGCTGGAGTTTTGTCGTTAGATTTCTAACGCTCACTTCAGCCAAGACTCTAAATACCGGCGTTAGAAAGATCCCATTGAAAAGATAGGATACGCAAATGACGTAAGGGGATCTGCGGTATGGAAAAGTCGTGGCTGGAAAGTGAGCGTTAGACCCTTTCCTGACTGACTCCAAATACCGGCGGTAGCCCAAAACCAGCGTTAGGAGCCTCTAACGCTGGTTTTCACGGCTACCGCCCAACTCTAAATCTAGGCCAGAGTCTTGGCTATTTTGCAATATGGCCACTCATACTATCATAGGCTACCTCCTTACTTTTAGTGAGATAAATATGATCCTTATCTTATATTTGTCTAGAAAATGAAAGCTCAATACATAGAGAGAACAATGGAACATTATAATTTTATTGCTTAACTATCCTGCACCCCACTGTGAGTGTCATTTCTTCTGCTGGCTGTGTTTACTTACACTATTCAATAGCTGAGACTTCAGTATAGCTATTTCAAAGGCCAAAATATGGGTAAAGGAGATACTTGTAAACAATTTAATAGACTCCAGCGGGTAAAATGGATCATTGGGAAAAATTTCAATGGGAGAAAATTTTTGGGTTAACTGTCCCTTTAATAAAGAGACTGAAAAATAAATATGGATGGTCATTAAAACTTTGCTAAAACAACAAATGTAATGGTGGCCTAAGACTTTTGCACATTACTGTATATACACACACATATATATATATATATATATATATATATAGTTCCAGACAGTGTGCACTCCTGAATGATAGAAACAGCAGCCTTGGGTGCAGCAAAAACAGTAAAGATATCTCCGGACAAAAAACGCACTCCACAGGACTTTAAATAAGATAAATAGTCACTTTATTGTGAACGTTTTTGGTTTTAACAAAACTGTCCTCAGACAAACAGTGAAATAAGAATCTTATTTCACTGTTTGTCTGAGGACGGTTTTGTTAAAACCGAAAACGTTCACAATAAAGTGACTATTTATCTTATTTAAAGTCCTGTGGAGTGCGCTTTTTGTCCGGAGATATATATATATATATATATATACACACACATATATATACACATTATATATATATATATATATATATATATATATATATATATATATATATATATATATATATATATATATATATTGAATTAAGAATATATATATATATATAAATTGAATTAAGAATATATATATATATATATATATATATATATATATAAATTGAATTAAGAAATTGGTCCCTAAGAACCAGTAAGTCTATTATAGGCGGCACTGATTTATAATGCCAAAATTAAACAAGACTCCATCCATTAGTGGGGGGGGGGGTCAGACTGAGGGAGAAAAACACAAAGATTTAAATACCATACCATATAAATAAACATTTATTGAGTTACCAATATAGACCACAGTATCAAAGATTGGAACACAGAATGACTAGTCATAAAGAAATTCCTATGTTAACAATACCATCCCGGGAGGTGTTTGAATAGTACTTAAAGTGTCCAACAAAAATGTGCACATGAAATATTAGAAAAAATTGAGATTGTGAGGTCAAGAACCAAAACGTCCTCCTTAGGTAGGTGAGATTATATAATCATAGGATTCCAGAAAAACATAGGGAGCTGCTGTTCTTTGTATTACCCCTGTGCATGGGGAACTCCTTCAACATTCTGTATAAGTTACAGCAAAGTCCCAGTAAATAAATAATTTAATTGCAACCTGGTTGCTAGAATGATATAAGCACTCATCCCAGTAATTCAGCTTAAAGGGGGCTTACAGATACCTATATCAGGATCTTGTGCATACCTGACCCATCCTTAGACGGTCCGTAATGTACCTTTAAATTATTGAAGACACTGCAACCAGGTCACTCAGGTAATAGATGCATAAAGTCCTAGTAATTCAACTTTAGGAAGGTTTACGGATACCAGTATCAGGCTTAGTCACATACCTGACCAAAAGGAAAAATTTAAAGGTACAGAACGGACCGTCCAAGGATGGGTCAGGTATGTGACTAAACCTGATACTGGTATCCGTAAACCTTCCTAAAGTTGAATTACTGGGACTTTATGCATCTATTACCTGAGTGACCTGGTTGCAGTGTCTTCAATAATATAAAGGTACATTACAGACTGTCTAAGGATGGGTCAGGTATGCACAAGATCCTGATACAGGTATCCGTAAGCCCCCTTTAAGCTGAATTACTGGGATGAGTGCTTATATCATTCTAGCAACCGGGTTGCAATGAAATTATTTATTTACTGGGACTTTGCTGTAAATTATGCAGAATGTTGAAGGAGTTCCCCATGCACAGGGGTAATACAAAGAACAGCAGCTCCCTATGTTTTTCAGGAATCCTATGATTATATAATCTCACCTACCTAAGGAGGACTTTTTGGTTCTTGACCTCACAATCTCAATTTTTTCTAATATTTCATGTGCACATTTTTGTTGGACACTTTAAGTACTATTCAAACACCTCCCGGGATGGTATTGTTAACATAGGAATTTCTTTATGACTAGTCATTCTGTGTTCCAATCTTTGATACTGTGGTCTATATTGGTAACTCAATAAATGTTTATTTATATGGTATGGTATTTAAATCTTTGTGTTTTTCTCCCTCAGTCTGACACTTCCCCTAATGGAGTCTTGTTTAATTTTAGCATTATAAATCAGTGCCGGCTATAATAGACTTACTGGTTCTTAGGAACCAATTTCTTAATTCAATTTATTATTATTGATTCTATTGTCCGGCACCCCTTGCCTGCTATACTTAAATTTGCAGACCAGGGTGGATTTTTCAGTCTATATTAACAAATGGTGCTGTGAGATATATTTTTTTTCTTTTTATATATATATATATATATATATTATAAATATTAGAGTCGTTTTTTCTAAAATGTATTTGCTGGCTTTTTAAAAGAAAAACTATATAACTTGGCAGCTCAAACATTGGACACTGCTACTGAAGAGTATTGTGCATATTACTGGAACTAACATTTCTATATTTAAACAGTACACAGTAGTACATTATTTATCACATGTTCTGCCTCATGTACTCACTACAGCTGTCTTTTAAAATCAAATACATTTTTTTCTACCAGTGGAAGGTGCCTCAAAAAGATATTTCCACGAAACTACAGTTTATAAAAACACAGCAATGAAAGGTACCATAAGCAACTCATACGCTGTTCATTAGTTAGAGCAAGAAAAAGGGAACTTAAAAACAATATTATTCTGACATTTCAGGGTAAATGAATCCCAATTAGGCCCAGTACAGATGGATCATTATTTTTTGTTTAATGTCTTTTTTCCGGATTCTTTACATATCTTGAAAGCAGAGCTGGTTGGTTTCTCCACAAAATAATCTATCTTTGAAGTTAAAATGATGTGGGTACTAATCAAAGCTTTGTGATATTTCTGCTTTGGTAGAGACATCAGACTTATTATTACAGTTATAATATAAAGCTCTCAGACAAAAATATGGGTGTTGTTTATTATTTTAACCCAAACAACTGCAAATTGGATCCAGCTTTTATCTGAAAATGATTATATTTTTACTGTAAAATAAGGAAATTTTATAGATTACCGGATATTCATTACTGAACAGTGCTGTTATACAGTATAGTCATTTCTCATGTCATTCACATCTCTCTACCTCACTAGCTTTTTTTCCAACTAAAGTCAAGATTATGAGAGGAGTGGAATATTGTGCTTACGCAAGCGCAATATTTGCGCTCCACCTAGTAATACCAGAGCACATTTACAAGAGAGAGCATTATTATAGACTTCAAAGGGAGCCTCGTTCTCTTGATGAAAGACACAGCAAACCACCTAGCGAAGCGCAGGGGGCAAATCGCTCAGTGTTGGGCAGAAATAAATAAATATATAAGTATATACATATATATATATTTTTTAGCTGATGATTTAATATTGCATAAACTGTTTAAAAAGCAAGTTTAAAAAGCAAAATTAAATTCTGACATAGTGCTAATTGAAACAAATTATTCTCATGTATATTTCCCCAACAACAATTGTATCCATGTTAGCTATGACTGATTCAAATCGCTCTGACCAACAGCTTTTCACACTTGGGAATCTATTAAGATGGATACTCAAGTGTGATTACCGGATATCCCTTTAGGTCTATGGTTAAGGCTAATATTCCAGCCGAAACGTGTAAGACCGACTGGCAGCTGATGGTCATGGCTTTTTGGCATCTCATTTTTCAATTTTAACCCCTATGTTCTTTTTAAGTGTGTTTTTCAATTTATGAATACATTTTTCACTTTTCATCTTACCGGAGCTCACTGGATTCTTTCTGCTCGTTACTTGTATATACATATATATGTATGCGTTTACATGTGTATATACACATATTAACACATACTTATATATATATATATATATATATATATATATATATATATATAAAACACATAGAAATACCCAGCACTCAACAGCTAGCTCACAGCTAAGATAAAATCACAACTGGAAAGGTTAGTTACCGCATCTGGCCAAATGGGAAAAGCTCAGGCACCACGTCAAGGTCCTTTCCACTGCCTGAGTCCCTAACACAGCCACACCATGCGAGCTTACAAAGCCAAACAAACTGAGAACAAAGAAGGGGTGCACAGATGGATGTAATCACCCAGAGAAATACAAAACATGGAAGGGAACTGCACTCCAGGACGGGAGCAGGTACACATCCAGTGACTCAGCAACATCCCAGCCCTGGGTGCTAAATAGCACTCCAAAAAAGCTGTGTTGTCACCAGAGCCACAGGCAGTTAACCCCAGTCCGGAATGGGTGCAAGAAACAAGGGGGATTACAAACAAAAAGTAATACAACACATAGAAACACCCAGCACTCACCAGCTAGCTTACAGCTAAGATAAAATCACAACTGGAAAGGTTAGTTACCGCATCTGGCCAAATGGGAAAAGCTCAGGCACCACGTCAAGGTCCTTTCCACTGCCTGAGTCCCTAACACAGCCACACCATGCGAGCTTACAAAGCCAAACAAACTGAGAACAAAGAAGGGGTGCACAGGTGGATGTAATCCCCCAGAGAAATACAAAACATGGAAGGGAACTGCACTCCAAGACCGGAGCAGGTACACATCCAGTGACTCAGCAACATCCCAGCCCTGGGTGCTAAATAGCACTCCAAAAAAGCTGTGTTGTCACCAGAGCCACAGGCAGTTAACCCCAGTCCGGAATGGGTGCAAGAAACAAGGGGGATTAAAAACAAAAAGTAATACAACACATAGAAACACCCAGCACTCACCAGCTAGCTCACAGCTAAGATAAAATCACAACTGGAAAGGTTAGTTACTGCATCTGGCCAAATAGGAAAAGCTCAAGCACCACGTCAAGGTCCTTTCCACTGCCTGAGTCCCTAACACAGCCACACCATGCAAGCTTACAAAGCCAAACAAACTGAGACCAAAGAAGGGGTGCACAGGTGGATGTAATCACCCAGAGAAATACAAAACACGGAAGGGAACTGCACTCCAAGACCGGAGCAGGTACACATCCAGTGACTCAGCAACATCCCAGCCCTGGGTGCTAAATAGCACTCCAAAAAAGCTGTGTTGTCACCAGAGCCACAGGCAGTTAACCCCAGTCCGGAATGGGTGCAAGAAACAAGGGGGATTACAAACAAAAAGTAATACAATACATAGAAACACCCAGCACTCACCAGCTAGCTCACAGCTAAGATAAAATCACAACTGAAAAGGTTAGTTACCGCATCTGGCCAAATGGGAAAAGCTCAGGCACCCCGTCAAGGTCCTTTCCACTGCCTGAGTCCCTAACACAGCCACACCATGCGAGCTTACAAAGCCAAACAAACTGAGAACAAAGAAGGGGTGCACAGGTGGATGTAATCCCCCAGAGAAATACAAAACATGGAAGGGAACTGCACTCCAAGACCGGAGCAGGTACACATCCAGTGACTCAGCAACATCCCAGCCCTGGGTGCTAAATAGCACTCCAAAAAAGCTGTGTTGTCACCAGAGCCACAGGCAGTTAACCCCAGTCCGGAATGGGTGCAAGAAACAAGGGGGATTACAAACAAAAAGTAATACAATACATAGAAACACCCAGCACTCACCAGCTAGCTCACAGCTAAGATAAAATCACAACTGAAAAGGTTAGTTACCGCATCTGGCCAAATGGGAAAAGCTCAGGCACCCCGTCAAGGTCCTTTCCACTGCCTGAGTCCCTAACACAGCCACACCATGCAAACTTACAAAGCCAAACAAACTGAGAACAAAGAAGGGGTGCACAGATGGATGTAATCACCCAGAGAAATACAAAACATGGAAGGGAACTGCACTCCAGGACGGGAGCAGGTACACATCCTGTGACTCAGCAACATCCCAGCCCTGGGTGCTAAATAGCACTCCAAAAAAGCTGTGTTGTCACCAGAGCCACAGGCAGTTAACCCCAGTCCGGAATGGGTGCAAGAAACAAGGGGGATTACAAACAAAAAGTAATACAACACATAGAAACACCCAGCACTCACCAGCTAGCTTACAGCTAAGATAAAATCACAACTGGAAAGGTTAGTTACCGCATCTGGCCAAATGGGAAAAGCTCAGGCACCACGTCAAGGTCCTTTCCACTGCCTGAGTCCCTAACACAGCCACACCATGCGAGCTTACAAAGCCAAACAAACTGAGAACAAAGAAGGGGTGCACAGGTGGATGTAATCCCCCAGAGAAATACAAAACATGGAAGGGAACTGCACTCCAAGACCGGAGCAGGTACACATCCAGTGACTCAGCAACATCCCAGCCCTGGGTGCTAAATAGCACTCCAAAAAAGCTGTGTTGTCACCAGAGCCACAGGCAGTTAACCCCAGTCCGGAATGGGTGCAAGAAACAAGGGGGATTAAAAACAAAAAGTAATACAACACATAGAAACACCCAGCACTCACCAGCTAGCTTACAGCTAAGATAAAATCACAACTGGAAAGGTTAGTTACCGCATCTGGCCAAATGGGAAAAGCTCAGGCACCCCGTCAAGGTCCTTTCCACTGCCTGAGTCCCTAACACAGCCACACCATGCGAGCTTACAAAGCCAAACAAACTGAGAACAAAGAAGGGGTGCACAGGTGGATGTAATCCCCCAGAGAAATACAAAACATGGAAGGGAACTGCACTCCAAGACCGGAGCAGGTACACATCCAGTGACTCAGCAACATCCCAGCCCTGGGTGCTAAATAGCACTCCAAAAAAGCTGTGTTGTCACCAGAGCCACAGGCAGTTAACCCCAGTCCGGAATGGGTGCAAGAAACAAGGGGGATTAAAAACAAAAAGTAATACAACACATAGAAACACCCAGCACTCACCAGCTAGCTCACAGCTAAGATAAAATCACAACTGGAAAGGTTAGTTACTGCATCTGGCCAAATAGGAAAAGCTCAAGCACCACGTCAAGGTCCTTTCCACTGCCTGAGTCCCTAACACAGCCACACCATGCGAGCTTACAAAGCCAAACAAACTGAGACCAAAGAAGGGGTGCACAGGTGGATGTAATCACCCAGAGAAATACAAAACACGGAAGGGAACTGCACTCCAAGACCGGAGCAGGTACACATCCAGTGACTCAGCAACATCCCAGCCCTGGGTGCTAAATAGCACTCCAAAAAAGCTGTGTTGTCACCAGAGCCACAGGCAGTTAACCCCAGTCCGGAATGGGTGCAAGAAACAAGGGGGATTACAAACAAAAAGTAATACAATACATAGAAACACCCAGCACTCACCAGCTAGCTCACAGCTAAGATAAAATCACAACTGAAAAGGTTAGTTACCGCATCTGGCCAAATGGGAAAAGCTCAGGCACCCCGTCAAGGTCCTTTCCACTGCCTGAGTCCCTAACACAGCCACACCATGCAAACTTACAAAGCCAAACAAACTGAGAACAAAGAAGGGGTGCACAGATGGATGTAATCACCCAGAGAAATACAAAACATGGAAGGGAACTGCACTCCAGGACGGGAGCAGGTACACATCCAGTGACTCAGCAACATCCCAGCCCTGGGTGCTAAATAGCACTCCAAAAAAGCTGTGTTGTCACCAGAGCCACAGGCAGTTAACCCCAGTCCGGAATGGGTGCAAGAAACAAGGGGGATTACAAACAAAAAGTAATACAACACATAGAAACACCCAGCACTCACCAGCTAGCTTACAGCTAAGATAAAATCACAACTGGAAAGGTTAGTTACCGCATCTGGCCAAATGGGAAAAGCTCAGGCACCACGTCAAGGTCCTTTCCACTGCCTGAGTCCCTAACACAGCCACACCATGCGAGCTTACAAAGCCAAACAAACTGAGAACAAAGAAGGGGTGCACAGGTGGATGTTATCCCCCAGAGAAATACAAAACATGGAAGGGAACTGCACTCCAAGACCGGAGCAGGTACACATCCAGTGACTCAGCAACATCCCAGCCCTGGGTGCTAAATAGCACTCCAAAAAAGCTGTGTTGTCACCAGAGCCACAGGCAGTTAACCCCAGTCCGGAATGGGTGCAAGAAACAAGGGGGATTAAAAACAAAAAGCAATACAACACATAGAAACACCCAGCACTCACCAGCTAGCTCACAGCTAAGATAAAATCACAACTGGAAAGGTTAGTTACTGCATCTGGCCAAATGGGAAAAGCTCAGGCACCACGTCAAGGTCCTTTCCACTGCCTGAGTCCCTAACACAGCCACATCATGCGAGCTTACAAAGCCAAACAAACTGAGACCAAAGAAGGGGTGCACAGGTGGATGTAATCACCCAGAGAAATACAAAACACGGAAGGGAACTGCACTCCAAGACCGGAGCAGGTACACATCCAGTGACTCAGCAACATCCCAGCCCTGGGTGCTAAATAGCACTCCAAAAAAGCTGTGTTGTCACCAGAGCCACAGGCAGTTAACCCCAGTCCGGAATGGGTGCAAGAAACAAGGGGGATTACAAACAAAAAGTAATACAATACATAGAAACACCCAGCACTCACCAGCTAGCTCACAGCTAAGATAAAATCACAACTGAAAAGGTTAGTTACCGCATCTGGCCAAATGGGAAAAGCTCAGGCACCCCGTCAAGGTCCTTTCCACTGCCTGAGTCCCTAACACAGCCACACCATGCAAACGTACAAAGCCAAACAAACTGAGAACAAAGAAGGGGTGCACAGATGGATGTAATCACCCAGAGAAATACAAAACATGGAAGGGAACTGCACTCCAGGACGGGAGCAGGTACACATCCAGTGACTAAGCAACATCCCAGCCCTGGGTGCTAAATAGCACTCCAAAAAAGCTGTGTTGTCACCAGAGCCACAGGCAGTTAACCCCAGTCCGGAATGGGTGCAAGAAACAAGGGGGATTACAAACAAAAAGTAATACAACACATAGAAACACCCAGCACTCACCAGCTAGCTTACAGCTAAGATAAAATCACAACTGGAAAGGTTAGTTACCGCATCTGGCCAAATGGGAAAAGCTCAGGCACCACGTCAAGGTCCTTTCCACTGCCTGAGTCCCTAACACAGCCACACCATGCGAGCTTACAAAGCCAAACAAACTGAGAACAAAGAAGGGGTGCACAGGTGGATGTAATCCCCCAGAGAAATAAAAACATGGAAGGGAACTGCACTCCAAGACCGGAGCAGGTACACATCCAGTGACTCAGCAACATCCCAGCCCTGGGTGCTAAATAGCACTCCAAAAAAGCTGTGTTGTCACCAGAGCCACAGGCAGTTAACCCCAGTCCGGAATGGGTGCAAGAAACAAGGGGGATTAAAAACAAAAAGTAATACAACACATAGAAACACCCAGCACTCACCAGCTAGCTCACAGCTAAGATAAAATCACAACTGGAAAGGTTAGTTACTGCATCTGGCCAAATGGGAAAAGCTCAGGCACCACGTCAAGGTCCTTTCCACTGCCTGAGTCCCTAACACAGCCACATCATGCGAGCTTACAAAGCCAAACAAACTGAGACCAAAGAAGGGGTGCACAGGTGGATGTAATCACCCAGAGAAATACAAAACACGGAAGGGAACTGCACTCCAAGACCAGAGCAGGTACACATCCAGTGACTCAGCAACATCCCAGCCCTGGGTGCTAAATAGCACTCCAAAAAAGCTGTGTTGTCACCAGAGCCACAGGCAGTTAACCCCAGTCCGGAATGGGTGCAAGAAACAAGGGGGATTACAAACAAAAAGTAATACAATACATAGAAACACCCAGCACTCACCAGCTAGCTCACAGCTAAGATAAAATCACAACTGAAAAGGTTAGTTACCGCATCTGGCCAAATGGGAAAAGCTCAGGCACCCCGTCAAGGTCCTTTCCACTGCCTGAGTCCCTAACACAGCCACACCATGCAAACTTACAAAGCCAAACAAACTGAGAACAAAGAAGGGGTGCACAGGTGGATGTAATCACCCAGAGAAATACAAAACACGGAAGGGAACTGCACTCCAAGACCGGAGCAGGTACACATCCAGTGACTCAGCAACATCCCAGCCCTGGGTGCTAAATAGCACTCCAAAAAAGCTGTGTTGTCACCAGAGCCACAGGCAGTTAACCCCAGTCCAGAATGGGTGCAAGGAACAAGGGGGATTACAAACAAAAAGTAATACAATACATAGAAACACCCAGCACTCACCAGCTAGCTCACAGCTAAGATAAAATCACAACTGAAAAGGTTAGTTACCGCATCTGGCCAAATGGGAAAAGCTCAGGCACCCCGTCAAGGTCCTTTCCACTGCCTGAGTCCCTAACACAGCCACACCATGCAAACTTACAAAGCAAACAAACTGAGAACAAAGAAGGGGTGCACAGGTGGATGTAATCACCCAGAGAAATACAAAACACGGAAGGGAACTGCACTCCAAGACCGGAGCAGGTACACATCCAGTGACTCAGCA